>NC_079439.1:38142946-38324077 GCF_903798145.1 Danio aesculapii
TAAGTGGAAAAACTGAACGCTTCACTAGCAGAGAAACAGTTACACAGACCATCTGAGCATTCGGCCTCTTTACTTGCTCTTTACTTTTACTCTTTACTCCTTTACTTTCATGGATAAGGAAACAGTGTTGTACGCACTCCACTAAAGACATCCATTAGCCTACATATTTAATTTTGTTTGTTAAGCACAAAGATTTGTTTCAAAACTATTTCTAAATTCAGTTCTAATTTCCAGCAAATGAATAAGTGAATAATAATGAAGTGTGGTCAAAAAACTGAGATATATCCAAACACACGTCTTATTCTTATGCCCCATATGCTGATGCATAGGTCCAATACCCAACAGGTGGACAAATTTAAAGTTGTTATTATGAAAACAAATATAAATATGCATGAAAATATGCTGTACATCCTTTGGCAATGTGTAAGCATTTGGACCCGCACAGGCGCATAACAAACGCGATATACGCTGGACTTTAGACCAGGTTTTAGTTGGTCAATAGTGTGGTCTATTTCAATTCTTCAAAATAGTAACTCACCAACAACGTGCCTTAACACACCTCCTTTATAGACCTGCAGGCCCATGAGTCCACAAAGTGGCGCAAATGGATTTACTATGAAAATTAGAGTTGCGCTGGCCTGAAAATAGCAACAAATCACGGCAAACACATCTTGCACCTTATTGGGCGGGGTGTATGATAGGGCCTTTAGATTTAGTGTCTAATTTGTAGAAATTTTTATAATCTCATTATACATTTTAGTCAAATTTCCTCATCATGATGGCTGAGTTTAGAGGTGTCACGGTGGTGAAATTGGGGTGTAACAGTGGCGCAGTGGGTAGCATAATCGCCTCACAGTAAGAAGGTTGCTGGGTTGGAGTTTGCATGTTCTCCCCGTGTTTGCGTAGGTTCCTCCGGGTGCTCCGGTTTCCCCCACAGTCCAAAGACATGCGTTATAGGTGAAT
The DNA here is from genome assembly GCF_903798145.1 of Danio aesculapii. Taxonomy (NCBI): domain Eukaryota; kingdom Metazoa; phylum Chordata; class Actinopteri; order Cypriniformes; family Danionidae; genus Danio; species Danio aesculapii. Next base: position 38,143,910 of record NC_079439.1, read on the forward strand.
TGAATAAGCTAAATTGTCCATAGGGTATGTGTGTAAATGCAAGAGTATATGCGTGTTTCCCAGTGATGGGTTGCAGCTAGAAGGGCATCCGCTGCGTAAAACATATGCTGGATAAGTTGGCGGTTCATTCTGCTGTGGCGATCCCTGATTAATAAAGGGACTAAGCTGAAAAGAAAATGAATAAATGAATGAATGAATGAATAACTGAAATTGTATGAATATGGGCAAATTAGCCGTTTTTTCTAACAATATGTAAAATAGTTACTTTCCTTTTGAGATCGGACTGGATCTGAAATATTTGGTTCCATATTATCAGCCAATATTCGAGTTCTTTATTAATTATTTAATAATTAAATAATTTTACAATCTATTATAAATGGATAGTAATTTGATTTATTGATTGGTTTATTTTTGCTTAATATATTTATTAGGGGTGTAACGGCAGGGTGCGAATCATACATTGATGATCAGGGGTAATGTCAGTAATGTTATTTTGCGTAATACATGCTTCAGTGAATCAAATGTATGTATTATTTAAAATTAGATCTAATTTATTAATGAAGCGTATTTAGGTTTTCAGTGTCTTGTGAGATATTTAATGTATTCTGATCTACAGTAGCCTCTGATTAGATGTTTCAGAGGTTAGTATAGGTCAAACTATACAAACTATTCTGCTGATTTGACTTTATCTCCTATTTTACAAGAAGAGTGTCTTGTGTTCACTTACGATGTCTATCGGTGCTTTAGATCTGCCGGGTTCAGACTGTTGAATGAATTTTTTCTTGCATACACTGATTGGCATGATTATACATTCACAGTGATATGCACTGTTATGGGGTGGACAAATGCATATTTATATTATCTATTATTTTAATTATTAATATTATTATATAGGATAGAAATCAGAGCAAACTATTCCTCACTATTTAGAAGGCTGACCCCTCATACATGTTGTTTTGACATCCTTCAAGTGGGATCAAGAATTATTAGGGGGGGTCAATCCCGCCAAACCCTCCTGTAATTCGCACCCTGTGTAACGGTGCACAAAGGTTTTGGTTCAGTACACATCTCAGTTTTTAAGTGACAGTTTGGTTCAGTTCAGTACAGCTAGGGAGAAGAAATGACAAACTTAAATATGCTACTTTTCTATTGTTATTGTGAACAGCCGTGTCACCTTTTTCCATGTAGAGTGTTCAGCATAAGTGAGCACATTACCTTTTGAAAATGAATATTTTTATTCATTTCTCAGTGAAAATAGCCAATAACTTTTGGTGCATTTGAACAAAACAGATTTATTAAACAGTTATGCCCATTAAGTAAGGGTTGGTTAGCTAACAACTTTAAATTCAATTCAATTCATCTTTATTTGTATGGCACTTTTACAATGTAGATTGTGTCAAAGCAGCTTCACATAAAAGATCATAGTAAATTGGAACAGTGTAGTTCAGTTTTTAGTGTTTAAGTTCAGTTCAGTTTAGCTCAGTTCAGTGTGGTTTAATAATCACTACTGAGAGTCCAAACACTGAAGAGCAAATCCAACGATGCGCAGCTCTACAGATCCCAAACCATGCAAGCCAGTGGCGACAGCGGAGAGGGAAAAAACTTCACTAATTGGAAATTAAACCTTGAGAGAAACCAGACTCGGTTGGGCATGACCATTTTAATTTCTCCGCCGGCCAAATGTCATTTAGGAATAGAAAGATACATTTAAATTCAAATGAGTTATTGCACAAAAATTTATATAAGTAAATATACACATACAATACAGTCTAATATATATATATATATTTATGTTTTCTCTTGGTTGTTCATTAAAATTTCATTTAATATATAATTATTTAAATTTAGTATACCCAAATTGGTATTGATGATGTATTATTTTGTGTGTACTAATTTTTAGACTTTGATATTCATATTTTTGTTAGATTAGTTCCAGTTTTGTTTTTTTTGTTTTTTTACTGACTAATCTAGAGGTTATGCACAAATATATTACTGTAAAACATCCCATAGAAAATATAAATTTAAAAGAGAGATCTGTTAGGGGTGTACACATTTATGCTGAGCACTGTAGCTACTGTATGTTTGTTTTACTACATTTTAAATTGATAATTGGTTACCTTACAAACCTAAAGTTTATTACATGAAGATTACCTTTGTCAACAACTAACACTCATTGAAAGTTAATATTTATAATAATTTAACACCCTTATATGTAAAATATCAACTTTAATATCAGTTTGTTTTATGATACATTTAATTTGATACAAATTATATTTATTGCTGCTTCTCTTTTATTCATTTTGAACTTATTTATATTGACACTTCTTTATTTTAACTATGTTCAAATCATTTTTCAACCTTGGACAATGTATCTCTCTAGTTCAGTGCAAATGTAGTAGAGATAATGAAATATTAAATTTTGAATGTGAAACATGAGTGATTACATCCTCTCTCTTTGCTCACAGGAGGAGACACATCTCTGCGGTGTTGAATGTGCGAGGGATGGTGCATCAGACGGACCGTCAGGAGATTCTAGCTGTCGTCCGGGACTTAGAGAACAGTGACAGCTCCATCAATCTGCCCCGTGAACGTGCCCTGTTTTCTGAGATCGCAGTGGCCAAAGACATGTCCTGTCTGGGGCTGGTTCTGATCCGCTTCGGATTGACTGTGTCTTCATGGGTCGCCAGCGCCCGACCGCACCGTAACCACAGCAGGAGGAGCTGGAATGAGAAGCACAAAGAGGGCAGACCACAATCGAAACGCTTCGCTGAGCATTAAAATACAAAGTAATTACAACACATTAGCAACCCATAAATACACAGCATCATAATCAAAGCAAATCAGTATAACGTTAAGCAAAATGTCTTTAGACTAGTTTTAGAATAGATTGAGCGTGGACAGAACTAGGGCTGAACGATTTTACAAAAAACTTTATCTAATTGCAGTTTATTTACCAATATTCTGATTGTAAATTAATATGTGCATTTTTAAAAACTTGTTATCACTTGTGTATTATTCAACAAAGAGAAATAAATCAGTGTATAGTATCTGATCAACACAATGTTAGTGTAATGTGTGATCAATAGTTCTTTTCCTAAAATATAAATGTCATACTCAGTCACACAAAGTGAAAACCATAATAAATTACTCAGTTATAGTTTACATTACAGTGACAAAACTGTGTTATTCTGATGTTAAAGGGATCGTTCACCCAAAAATGAAAATCCTGTCCTTCTTTACTCACCCTTTTCAAATCTTCTTTTACTTTCTATCTTCTGTAACACAAAAGAAAACATTTTGAAGAAAGCTGAAAAGCTGTAACCATTCAATTCTACAGTACTACTGTAAAAATGCTGGGTTTCACACAATCAGTTTGAGTTGGGACAACATGAAGAAATTAGTTAACTTGTTAGTTTTTACAAATTTAAGTTGATTGAACATAGAACAATTAAGTTGTCCCCAAAAACACCTTAAGAATTGTGTTGTCTTGGCTCATTTTAAGTAGGTAGTTTGAACAAGCAGCAAAGGTTTTTTGAGTGTAGGAAAAACAGATACTATGGAAGTCAATGGTTACACGTTTTCAGCATTCTTCAAACTATCTTCTTTTGTGTTCAACAGGAAAAAAAGAAACTCATATACAATTGAAGTCAGAATTATTAGCCCTCCCTGAATTAATAACCCCCTAGTTTATTTTTTCCCCCAATTTTTCAACACATTATTATCAGTCTAAAAAAAAACGATCAGAAATACTGTGAAAATATCCTTGCACATCATTTGGGAAATATTTTAAAAAGAAAAAAAAATTAAAAAGGGGCTAATAATTCTGACTTCAACTGTAGGTTTGAAACCACTTGAGGGTGAGTAAATAGTGTGAAATTTTCATTTTTGGGTGAACTATCCATTTAAATACGATTAACAAATGCCGTCACTTCATTACTTTACATCAGCAGTAATTCATTTAGTCAATAATTACAAATAAAATAGATAAAACTGCAATTACACTGCATATTTATTTTGATATTATTATATACACTTAGAGCATCCTGACGATGTCACAAAACAGAAATCTGTAATCTGATGTTTCCTCTGCAGACTGCTTTACACTCGCGTCACAGTGTAATATATATATTTTTATTATTATCGCAAACGCAATTAATCGTTCAGCCCTAGTCAGAACCCAGTGGAAAGGCAGGATAAGATGAGTCCATGGCAGCAAAAGTAAAATCACAACAATACTTGTCCTTCAGAGCACAGCTGGAGCGGAATAAGTCGGTGGACACTTGAAAGCGCAGGAAACGTTTTATAATTCTCTCTCGCTTTAAACAGGCTGTTAGTGGACTGCTGTAAACTGACTAGCTGGACCTCTGTCGTGTGAACAGCCGCATGATTGAGAGGAACGACAGGAAACTCATCACTGTACAGTGGGGACATGCTGAAACTTTTATTAGCACATGCTGTGTGCAGAACAGCGCTTTGGCTTGACAGACGCATGTGCGAGATGTATCAGACACATCAGGTACAGTTCAACAGTGCATAAACAGCAGGTTTCAGAATGTGTTTTATTTTGGAGATGTGCAAACATGAAAATGGTTTGAATGTGGTTGGCTTGTGAATTAAAGAATGTGAATGTTAATTCCTCTGATTTTTTTGTACCAATGTTCATTCCATCTCATCTAATAATTACCATGCAACTCTAAGCTACTGAGATTTTTAAAAAGCATTTAAATGTGTGATATTGTTTCAGATAAATATGAAATAAAGCCCCATTGACTGGGAATTTGATTATGTTGTAATTAAACTTCTTTCTCTTTTTTTACACTGCTGGTCAGTCGAAAAAAGGTTTTAAGTGCAGGTGTGCAGGGATGCTGTAAAAGAACCGTATTTGGTTTCCCAATGAACTCCAATATCCATTCTTAAAAAAACAACAATGTTTATTTCATAAAGTAAAGAACATTTACGACGCTGGACCTTATTCTTAATCTGCATCAATATATTTTTACAAAAGCCAAAAATATATATTTTTTATTTAAACTTTTATATTACCATGACAAAAACCTTCTATGGGTCAAAATAGAAGGACATTATTCATTCATTGATGTATAAATCTCAGTAAAAAAAAATACATATATGACTTTTGTGGTCCAAAGTCATGTTTAAGAAGTCTACCGAATCCTTTTACACCATAAAGAACCTTTTTCCAGGAAATCCAGAAGCATAGTCAAGTCACAGGCAAAGAGGTCGATACAAATGGCAAAACAACATAAACGAAGCAAGGCTGGACAATAGAACGCTTTGTAATGCTACAGGAAGACAAGACTTAGCAGCGTGTGAGAAAATGAGAGCTGTTTTTATAGTTCAGGTAATCATTGATTATGAGTTTCAGCTGTGTGTGTGAAAGAGTGTCCAGATTACTGTCAGCTGTAGTGGGTGTCGATTGGTGCACAGCATCATGTTACTTGTAGTTCATGTGGTGGCAGATGTGTAGTTCAACGATCTAGCCTATGCAGATTGCTGATGATTGTGACAAAAGGGCTCTGTACATAGACATTCATATGATCTTTACACTAATAAAAATGGTTCCATAAATAACTTTTAGTCAAATGGAATGTTTATGTTAATGGTAAATAAAAGGATCTTTATGGAATCATCAATACCAATAAAGAACCTTTATTTTCAAGAGTGATAAAAATTTAAGGGTTTGGCAAACTTTTTAAATGCATTAAATGTGTGTTTCTTGTGCTCAATGTTGGCTTTATTCAATCCAAAACCAATAAAACAGTAAAACTACTAAACATTATTTTATTAAAATAATCTTTGTTTTGCATTAGAATATGTTTTTATATTGTTTATACCTGTGCCTCTTTTCTTCAGTCACATGATCCTCCAGAAATCATTCTAATATGCTGATTTGCTGCTTAGGAATCATGCCTTACAGTGCATCTGGAAAGTATTGGTAGCCTTTACTTTTTCCACATTTTTTAATGTTACAGCCTTATTCCAAAATGGATTAAAATAATGTATTTCCTCAAAATTCTACACACAATACCACATAATGACAATGTGAAAAAAGATTTTTTGAAATTTATTAAAAATAAAAAACCTGAAAATCATGTGTACATAAGTATTCACAGCCTTTGCCGTGAAGCTCTAAAATGAGCTCAGTTACATTCTGTTTCCACTTATCATTCTTGAGATGTTTCAGCAGCTTAATTGGAGTTCACCTGTGGTAAATTCAGTTGATTGGACATGATTTGAAAAGGCATACATCTGTAGGACCCAGGGTTGAAGGTGCATGTCAAAGCACAAACCAAGCATGAAGACAAAGGAATTGTCTGTAGACCTCTAAGACAAGATTCTCAAGGCTCAAGACTGGGGAAGGTTACAGAAACTTTCTGCTGCTCTGAAAGTTCCATTGAGCACAGTGGCCTCCATCATCTGTAAGTGGAAGTTGTTTGGAACCACCAGGACTCTTCCTAGAGCTGGCCGACCATCAGCTGAGTGATTAGGGAGAAGGGCCTTAGTCAAGGAGGTGATCAATAACCTGATGGTCACTCTGTCTGAGCTTCAGCGGTCTTCTGTGGAGAGAGGAGAACCTTACAGAAGAACAACCATCTGTGCAGTAATCCACCAATCAGAGTGGCCAGATGGAAGCCACTCCCCGCCTGGAATTTGCCAAAAGGCATCTGAAGGACTCTCAGACCATAAGAAACAAAATTCCCTGGTCTGATGAGAGTAAAATTGAACTCTTTGGAGTGAATGCCAGATGTTACATTTGGAGAAAACCAGGCACCGCTCATCACCAGGCTAATACCATCCCTACAGTGAAGCATGGTGGTGGCAGCATCATGCTGTGGGGATGTTTTTCAGCAGCAGGAACTGGAAGACTAGTCAGGATAGAGGGAAAGATGAATGCAGCAATGTACAGAGACATCTGAAAATGGTTGTACACTGTCACTTCCTTTCCAACCTGATAGAGCTTGAGAGGTACTGCAAAGAGGAATGGGCAAAAATTCCCAAAGACAGGTGTGCCAAGCTTGTGGCATCATATTCAAAAAGACTGGAGGCTGTAATTGCTGCCAAAGGTGCATCAACAGAGTATTGAGCAAAGGCTGTAAATACTTATGTACATGTGATTTTTCATTTTTTTTTAAATATTTTTAATAAATTTTAAACAATTTCAAAAAAATCTTTTTTCACATTGTCATTATGGGGTATTGTGTGTAGAATTTTGAGGGGAAAAATTAATTTAATCCATTCTGGAATAAGGCTGTAACATAAAAAAATGTGGAAAAAGTGAAGCGCTATCAATACTTTCTGGATGCACTGTATATTATCAATTTAAAAACAGTTGAGCTACTTCATATGTTTAAAAGGTTTGTGATAGTTATAACACATATACCATATTATTATTACAATTATTCTATATTTATGTATATTACATTAGGGGTGCTCAACCCTGTTTCTGAAGATCTACCTTCCTGCAGATTTTAGTTCCAGCCCTGATCAACACACCAAAACCTATTATTAGGGCCTGAACAGCACTTGATAACTATAGGCAGGTATGTTTGATATAGGTTGGAGCTGAAATCTGCAGGAAGGTATATCTTCAGAAACAGGGTTGGTCACCTCTGTTATAAACAATATAATTATATTATAGATAGCGTATAGCAGTGTTTCTCAACCATGTTCCTGGAGGACCACCAATACTGCATGTTTTGGATGTCTCCTTTGTCTGTCACACTCATTACAGGTCTTTCAGTCTATGCTAATGAGCTGATGATCTGAATCAGGTGTGTTTGGGTTAAGGAGACATGGAAAATATGCAGAGCTGCTGGTCCCCCAGTAACGTGGTTGAGAAACACTGGTATACAGTATTGTGATACTATATAACAAACTTGTCAGTTGTATTTTGCCTGGACTGTGTGTACTTAAAGTATATACTTACCAAAGAAATTTCTGTGTTATAAGGCATCTAGGTCATTAAAAGAAACGCAAAAGTAACATAACGCATTACTTACTGTACCATAAAAAGTAACTAAGTAACGCAGCTAGGTTCTTTTTTAAGGAGTAGCTCTTAGTTATTATCGAGTTGATATGTGCATACTATGTAAGTACAAACAGGACTGTGAAATAAAGGGCGACTGGTATTTATCTACTGATATTTATAAGTGCTGCTAATGAAAAAAAATCTCCAGAGTGATCTCGGCTAAGGGATGTTTTGGGTAACTGCTCTATTCCTGTTGTTCTGAGAGGTGCCAAACGAGTCCTCTTATCAGAGCCAAGTATACACAACACCACAGGCGGCCATTTCCTTTTCAACACAACAACCCTGCTTTATCCCCAACAAACCTGAATTCAGAGAAAACGCATGCTTATAAAAACAGATACATGTGAGACTGTAAATAAGACATAGATATAAAAAATGAAAAGGCATTCACTAATTTAAGGGAGCATAATTTTCTCTCATTAACTAATCTTCATTTGTGTCACTTTGGATAAAAGCCTTAGCGTCTGCTAAAGGAATTACATTACCACTAGGGATGGACAATATGAATTTAATACAATATCAAATATTTTCTGGTATTTATTGTGATAATGATATCAATAATGATAACAAATGTATACCCTAAGAAACATAAAAATCCTTATAAATCCTTATAAAATCCTTATAAATCTTTAGTAAAGTTTTATTTTTCCTATTTTTATTGTCATAATTAATTAATTTCTGAATGTGCATGTTACAATGATGTTTGAAGAGGTTGGCTAATGCTTGGACATAAACAATAGCAAGAATTGCTCGGCTAATGTACTAGTACTGAAGATTTTTTATTTTTTTGCTTATGTTTTGCTGTGCAACTACAGTCCGGTCCAACTGATTAAAAAAGCACAAAACCTTCACTGTAAAAATATTTAGTTCAGTACAACAACAAAAGAATAATCCTTATTTCCTTTAGCTTTTTCTTGTTCACTCAACTTTTGAAAACATCAGTTGCACTGAACTAAAATTATTTGTCAGTAATACAAAAAACTATGCTGATCCCTCACCTCTCTCCTCTTCCGACAATTTCCTGTCTATACACTCTACTGTCCAATCAATTAAAGATAAAAAAATGTTGACTACATGAGAAAAAAATGAAGGAAAATAAGAATTATGGGTTTTTTGTTTACTCAACTTTAGGCATTCCAGTTCTGCAGACAATTCTGTGCCTCCAATATGGCTGAACAATGACTCTTCTTGAAAACAGGGGCATAATATGTCCCCTTTAAAGAGCCCCTATTACTGGTTTTTGAAAAAACAAAAAAACATCCAGCTGATGTTTAAATCTGAAAATGCACCTTGTTTAAAAATATAGATTTTTTAAATTAAAGATTTAACTCAGAGTTGTTTAATTGATTTGCCATTCGTCCAAATCTTTTGCCTGTTCGTATCGAATTCGACACTAAACAATACCAAATATGAAGTGCTGGATCCTGTAAAACCTGAACATGCCTTTCCCTTCAAACATAAGCAGAGTGTGGGTGTGTGTGGGACTGATCATGACGTTCTGGTGATTAATGCAATACTATACACTGCAATAGGGGTATCTATCAATACACAGTTCATGGATCTGTTTCTTCCTCCATTTCACAAGTGTAAGTAAGTGCGATTAAAAAGGTTGCCTCTTTGTTTTCTCTAGCTTGCAAATTATGTATTTAATTGTGTTTTGTTACTTGTAGCCACTCCACGCAGCTTGTAGTGTAACTGGTTAACTCTTTATAGTCACATATCGCGTCTAAACCATGTTGAAAACATGGCGCGTGGCATTATCTTTGCGGATTTAAATGCGTTGGTGAGCTCGCGATCCTCTGTTTGTCGTTGCTATGGCCACTGTCAGCTGTTATACACGTGCGGTGGTGACGTTTCAAAATAGTTCAGCTTTTGCCACTGTGAAAATAATACTGAATGTGTGTCGTTGTTTTAACATATGGTTAAGAATAGAGCAATATGCTGGGGTTTGTTGCATTGCTTTAATGCACTCCTGCATTGGGCTCAAACATACTCTGCACTCTGGCTACTTCAACAATGTTCCGTTGTGGGCATTTCTCTCTGTCTTGCGCTGAATGCAGTTGACTAATATCAAGAGACTGGATCATAGGTGGAGTGTGAACAAACTCCAGGGTAAGGCTAATATATGCGCTGCCCTTTAATGCATTTAAAAAAGATTTGCGACTGACCAAGAAGAGGTTTTAACAAAGGCCTATCAACAAACGTCTATTATATTCAACACGCTTATTAAATTATTTTATTAAACTTACCCACTGATCTACCTCTCAAAAGTTTGGGGTCAGTTCATTTATTTTTTATTATTATTACTTTTATTTAAAAATCTAATTAAAATTATTCCGTTCATCAAGGCGGCATTTATTAAATATTTAAAAATTGTTAAATACTTATTTATTAAATATTTATTTATTACTTACTGTATGCAGTTTCAAATTAAATTATTACTACTTGTTGCTTTTATTAGTATTTCCAGTAATAACTTTATTACTCTTAATAAGAGCGATTTCTGAAGGATCATGTGACTCTGAAGACAGAAGTAATAAATCTGAAAATTCATCATCACGGACGCAGCCCTCACTATTCTGCCACCCTAGGCGGCCGCCTAGGTCGTCCTCTGGACGCGCCGGCCCCGAGAATATTAAATTATAATTTTTTTCGCGAGGCCAATCGAAAATCGAACTTGTAATTCAGCAATAAATATTTGACCTTTAAAATATAAAACTCCAGACGATTGCCTAAACAAGATTACTACACTATAGGCCTGACTACGTTACAATCAAACTACCAATTTAATGCTGAAAACAAATTAAACCAGAATAATATATAATACCTCTCTCGTAATACTCATTTGTCGTTTTATTACTTATATCCTTGACCAGCAAAACAAAATAGTCCACTGGCCAGCACTTTTGGTTTGGTTTTCAGAGCTGCTACGAACTCTAGTAATAAACAGCGCTCATCAGTGCAACGTGCGGGGTTGGACAGTTTCATTTTTGTGCGGAGGGGGACTTTAAATTTGATTGACAAACTTACAACAGCTAAAGTGTTGTGTTAATCATCAACATTAAATTACATTCATATTACGCCTTGCACCTGTTACATGTTTTCTATGCATTTTTTCTTTGCTGCTATCTCCGTGGTCTTTGGCCAGGGGGAGGCTAAGCCTTCCCCAGTCTTACACACGCTCCGCCTATGGACTGGGTCATCGAACCAATCAGCACAGCATTGTGCTAAGGAGTAGTTTGGGAACAAATGAATCGCTGAACAAATCATATAGGAATCGTTGGGATAATCAGGTAAAAATAAATGCAGATTATAAGACAATGAAAGTGTTTTTTGACCTTGCATGCATATCAGCCTGTTGTTGGAGACCCCCAAAACCAAAATATGACCTTTTTAAATGCATAATAGGGGCTCTTTAGGGTCTTTAACAATAGCTGTGTTCCCTGAAATCAAACCCATGACTCTTGCACAATAGTGCCTTTGACAGGGATTTCTGTAGATTGGCTGGAAAAGTAAAAAAGCACTGTTCACACACAGCAGAATTCTGCCAATTTACTTCCCATTCCAGAAATTGTTGCCCAAACAAATGTTCAGATTTTTTTGTCAGAGAAATCTGTATGTGTAAAAGCGGCTAATCAAGCAAATCTCTAAATGTTGCAGCTAAGCAATAATGGACAAACTCGTCATTTGTTTCTCAAGTCAGGGGCACTATTGGATTTAAATTAAAATGATAAACCAATGATAACCCGTTCAGGTGTGTTGTTAATTTCAGTTTCTGTTTTTTATTTACTGTTAAAGTAAATTACTGCATGCAAAATTATTAAAACTATATAGTCAATATTTTATATTATACGCTTAAATGCTATGTTTACCGTGCTCGCTCTATGCCCACGTGTTTGTTGTTTTGTGATGCTGTTTAAACTATAGAAACCTTTCGTCCTTAAGGTGTCAAGCCCCGCCCTCTGTAATGGACCTCCGCCATTGGCTCCCGCTGACAACAAGTTAATTACTCCATCAGACTTTCTAATCAGCGACTGTTAACAGCAGCGGAATATCGGAGTTTTACAATGGGTTTCCCAGAAGCAGCGTTCCTTTCATTACGGATGGCTTTGGAGGAACTGTCAGTACCTAAAGCGTGTTTGTTTTGGGAGAGCTGCTCACCTCCAGGCTTGGTCATGAACTCCCCTTCCCTTCTACCCAAAGGTACACACACATATTTAGTTGTTTGTTTGGGAGTTTTGGAAAAATCTCTCTATCAGGGTCATATATGCACACATGATGCAGACATTGGAACACACAAACAAGCTTGATGAATAATACTGACATGATATGACGCAAGTAGCTGTACATGCATGTGATGTACACACATGCACACACATACATACACATGCGCTCCACTCTCCTGAGGATAAAAAGTCAGCCAGTTATTCACCTCTGTGCCACCACTTATGTTGAACAATGGAGGTGTGTATTCAAGCAAACAGGACATCCTTATTTATCAGAAAAAAATTCACTTGCACACACACATACACACGTTGTGTATTATGTACTGCATACCGAGTTACTGCGGTAGTGTTTATTCTGTAGACTAAAAATATTGTAGAAGGTCTACAAAAATATACCTTGTTATGAATGATCTTGTATTTTGTTTGGATTCTATTGACAATTATGTCATTCTGGATAATACTTTAAACAAGTAAATCTGTAAATAATTAACTCATTGCACATGTATATAATAATTTCAAATAGCTGCACTTTAAAATAAATCATGAAACATTTAGTTGACAAAAAAAAAATACATATTCTTTTAAAACAGCATTAGAAACAAATGAGTGTGTGCACAAAACAACATCTGCCAAAGAGGTCAGAAAATACCCGTTATTCAAAGGGAGAGCAAGATTACTTTTCTGACCACACTGGCATATTTATTTTGTAAATTACTTTCCCAGTTGTTCCTGAATTAAGATCAAAGACGATGATATTTTTAAAATATTTATTATTAATAGAGTTTACCTTAAATATCTGCCCATTTAATAGTTTTTTTCAAGACTGTGGTCATCCTGGTTATTATAATATCTTGAATTTATTTTAGTTGTTTTGGTTTATTTTAATACACTGAAATTTTTTTTAAAGATAATTCCTTGCATTCACATTTTTAACGTTAAGTGGTTGTAAACTCTTTATTTGGGCTGAATTTAAACAAATAAATTAAGTTGAACGTTACTAAATTAAATTTATTTAAGGTCATCCCATATAAATTGTCAGCAACAAATTAGCAGAAATCTTTTTTTGTGTGTGCACTTATGTTTAATTAATTTTCAGTCATCTTGAAGCCCCATGTTGTCCTGCTGGTAACAATAATAAATACCAAGAAGGTTATTATATCACTTTCATTAAGTTTTAAATAAAACAAGACTTAAAGTCTTGGCTCATTTTTACTTTCCAAAATAAAAGTTTCTTGATTTCAGAATGGTTACATATTCAGACTGAAAAACAAAACGGAAAATACTAAGAAAGTCTTTTGTATGGTGTATTGCTGTTTGATTAGCATAGAAATAAATATCACAAAGCAAGAATAGTTAGAGTTTAGTGTGACAGTTGTTTGTGTAATTGAAAAACCGTCTGATTAGTTTTCCAGTGCTTCCTTTATGGCTCATCTCTGCGATTTGAAATCCTTCCTTTTCTGATGAATTCAATCTGAAAGACAGGAGTATTAGTAACTAATGCCATGACATCCGGCTTGGGCGTTGATCAGAAACGAGCTCCATAAATACTGACAGTGATGTCAGAGACACCATAAACAGACGGTAAGGTGGCTGATGTGTCTCTTCCTCTGAATAAACACTGCTGACATCTGAATAACCATGGGAATTCAGCATACAAATGGTTTATGTCTCTCTGTGCGCACAAAGAGCTTTATTTACTACAACACATCCCCTAAGCCAAACCAGCAGGCAGTGAACATGCACACACAGGACGTAATACACACGCATCTTCGAAATGCCACATACTATTTTAATATACATAGCAACTGTTCAACAATGCACAAACACTATAGGATGTCGGAGTATGACTTACTGCAAAAACAACTCAAGGGCGGCATGAAAAATGACTTGCAGAGCCTATAAATAGCTGAAGTAGCTTCTGTGGGTTTAAAGCTAGGTAGAAATTCCCAAGATTTCTTAGAATAGATAAACAGGGGATTTCAGGTGGCACAATCCTTCCCCTTGTTTTATAAGGCAATTCTCTTATTATTACATAACTGAGCAATAGATCCTCTTAAATATCCTGCCCTTTAAGTGGTTTTCACTTAGGTTTTAAAGTCAACAGGAAATGATAGAGGTCATCTGTGTGAGGACAGCACTGTGTTCTTAAACTTTATCTATACATCGCTCTCCCGCACAGAGCACCAGTACAACTTCCCTTCTTTTCGCTCAGTCTTAAGACAACATACATTTTGCTTATCTGCCTTTTCCTTTCTGCACCAAGACCTTTGGCTCTTTTACACCTGTAGGCAGATGAATGTGAGTGGTGTTTATCTCGGGCTGTCAGTCTAGAGGAAGACAGAAAGCGTCATCAGCACATCTCTAAAATATAGAAAAACAGCCAAACCCACTGAACTGCTGCAAGATCACTGTATGTATCTTCATAATTCAGATATTTAGTGTATAACACTGATGTGTGGTATGTACTGGTAGATTAATTGTAGTTTGTTATTCATTTCACATTGAAGGTTTAAACTATAATCGAAAAAAAATTTATTTACATAAATTACTTTTGTTTTTGTTAGAATATTTTTGATTCAATTTTTGTATCACTGTGTGTTTTTTAATTATTTATTTTTTATTCATTTCTTTTTTCAATCTTTAATTGTTTAAAATTTCACAGTTTTACAATATTTACTCAGTTTATCGTTTCAGATAAATGCAACGGTGAAAAACAGAAGTTTATCTTTTCTCTCGAGTGTCCCTTTCTTAGCTTTTGGACCCAGCTCTAACAGGATTTATGGTCACACTTTATTTTGATGGTCCGTTTGTTGAATTTAAGTTACGTTGCATCTACATGCCAACTAATTCTCATTATATTATAAGTAGACTGTTAGGTTGGGGCTAGTGTAGTGTAAGTTGACATGTACTTGCAAAGTTTCCTATAGTCTGTTGAAGGAGCATATCAACAGATATTAAGCAGACAGTCTACTAATACTCAAATGGACCATCAAAATAAAGTGTTACCAGATTTATTACATCTAACAGGCACTGCTGTTTGTTCGACATTTTGAATAATTTTTTGTCTGCTACATTATTTATTTAGTAATGATGTTTTCGGTTAGCTCATGGGATGAACAGCCGTATCTTTGTTTACCATCCAAGACCTGTGAAGAAAGAATGCCATTGTTTCCATAATCCTGGACCAGGCCGTATCCTGAGCAGATGTTGTGGTGGTCATTGAGGAGTGGAGAGCATGAAACTGATTCCTGAAAGACCCCAGGGACAGACGAGTCTCCGCATTGATCCCGTGGGCCTCCCATCTGTGACCTACTCTCACACCTGCAGCTTCTCCACGATAGACGGCCAGTGTTCTCCAGCCTCTGGCACCTAGACTGCAGCTCTGCACAAGAAGTTTGGCCAGAGGAGAAATGGTCGTGGCCAACTAAGCCTGGTTTCTCTCAAGGTTTTTTTTTTTTTTTACCATCACTTATGTCAATTGGTAAAGTTTGTTCTTCGCCACTGGCTTGCTTGGTTTAGGACTTGTGGAGCTGCGCATCGATTGATATGCTCTTCAGTGTTTGGACTTTCAGCAGTGAAATTTAAACCACACTGAACTGAACTGAACTGAACTTCAACTCTGAAATCTGGACTGACACATTTTCAGTCTACTAGAACTTCTAACAGCGCTATAAATAAACAACATTAAAGATGACACTCTTACCACTTGAACTGTGTACATAGATCCCACATTAAGGGAATTTGTGGCATGCTGGTGTATGCACTGATCTATAATATACACGCTGATTATGGTGATGATTTTGTTAACCAGTGGCATTCATCAGTGAATCTAACTACACCTTTTTAGTACCATACTGTTGAGCTAGGTACCCTTAGGAAAGAGTGTCAAAAAGTGGTATGGTAAGGTACCCTATTGTGGGACCTTTTACAGTGGAAACGGATATAAATGCACACTGTGCAATGTGCAGTACCCCTCTGTTAAGGGGCCAAAAACAGCAATTTTTGTATACAAGCATTTTTATGTACTTTTAGGCATGAGACGATAACCGTTTTCAAGGTATACCATGGTTTGGAAAGATCAAGGTTTTAAAACAGTCAAAAAAATTCTGTATACCATCCCTACGGTATGTAATATATATTATTATTTATTTTTTTTTAGGACAACAGTATTTGTTGATCAGAAAAGTTTTTAAATTGTAAAGAAATCAGTCTTTTGGCACTAATAAAGACAGCAGAAAAGACATTTAAAAAGAATATATTTTAGAGCAGTAATGCCAAAACCATAAAACAGTGATATTTTTTATCCAAGGTTGTGATACCGTCAGAATCTTATACCGGCCTATGCCAATGTATTTTGATATTTTAGTATTTTCCTTCAGCCTTGCATTTTGGACTTTTTTTTGGAATCAGATGACATTATATATTTATATATATAATTTTAGTATTTGCCCAATAAATTAACATTTAGATAAATGTGCCTATGGGGCTACAATACTTTTAGTAATTTACTTCACTTTACAGGCTAGTAATGAACCTGACCCTTTAACTGCCTGCCTTACCAAATGGTTGACCAAAGAATGACTGTTTTAAATAATGGTTTACACACACAGCATTGCTGGTTTACCAAAAAAAAAAAAAAAACAAACAAACATAATCCTGTTGCACTACTACACTTGATTTTGGTTTTATTGTTAAAAAATAATATGAAAACATGTTAAATTAGAATTAAAAATATGTTATAGAATACTTCAAAAAAAAAAAAAAAGATGATTTCGGATTTAAAACATTATATAGGCATTCATTTCGGTACTTTTACCATAAACTGACATATCAATCAGTTGGTAGAGGCTGATATTTGAGATGTGTTGGGAAAAAAATGCATGTGAAAAAAATGTGTGTGTTAACTAGCGACTTTAGGAGTCCACAATTTAAAAATGTATAAATTTTTGGGGTAGTTAAAGGATTAAAACAGAAAGGTTATTAAAGAAAAAAATATATAGGATATCTTGTTTTTTTTAGTCGTTTTGGTTTAATGCTTGTTTTCTTACATTTGAAATTGTTTAAAGTCATACGAGCCCCCTTTTTGTTCATGGGTGGAGAACCTTGTCTAAATACCAAGTAATAAATTCAGTAAATAAGGTTTAAAGATCAGACTAAAACCACTGACTTGAGAACACAAGCATGAGAGTTTGCAGGAAACGTATGGTACTACTGAGTCAAGCTACGGTCACACCAGCATTTGTGTGTGCGAAATTCTGTCGTACTGCGCTGCGAAAAGGGGCGGGATTAAACAAGATAATTAGACATTAAAAAAAGTGAGCGATTGCTCCATGTTTTAAATTTCTGTCCAGAGAGGTCCTGTTTTGATCCTCGATTGGTCTCATGCAGTCAAGTGATGCGATTTCGCAGGTTAGAGTTCACCAAGCTTGAACTTTGCACCGCAGCAACATGCGAAACTTAACGCATGACCCTGCGTTTCCGGTCTGACGCATTCGCGTGCGTATGAATGGAAGTCTATGGGAAGAATAGTCAAGTGTGACCGCAGCTTAAAGGTGCGGTCACACTTGACTTTTCTTCCCATAGACTTCCATTCATACGCACGCGAATGCGTCAGACCGGAAACGCGGGGTCATGCGTTAAGTTTCGCAGGTTGCTGCGGTGCAAAGTTCAAGCTTGGTGAACTCTAACCTGCGAAATCGCATCACTTGACTGCGTGAGACCAATCGAGGATCAAAACACGACCTCTCTGGGCAGAAATGTAAAACATGGAGCAATCGCTGGCTTTTTTAATGTCTAATCATCTTGTTTAATCCCGCCCCTTTTCGCAGCACCGCACGACAGAATTTCGCACACACAAAGCCCAGTGTGACCGTAGCTTTCTACTGAGCACATCAAGCCCTAATGGTGCCTAATGGAGCTATTTGATTGGTTAATATGATTCATATGGCCGTGATTTGATGTAGTGTAGCTGCTGCTCATTAGGAGGATCGAGGTCAGTGTGAGGTTTATGTTTTGGGTGGTTCTTTTGTATAGTCTTCAGAACATTCTAGGACCGATTATTTAAAAGCACAAGTATAAACTTGGAAGAGCTCTTATCCTGACAAAGACCTTTTGTTTCGATGCCTCGGATGGTTTCAAGAGGCTGAAAAATGGCATGTAAACAGACACAAACTCAAGCACACACGCCATTTGCATGACCTTTGACAGTCCACCTGAGAGCTGAGCCAAGCCAAAAACATGCCTGCGACTCAGAGTCATGCGCTAATTTATAGCGTCTCCAGGGTAGAAGGAGAAGGAAAGCCTTCCTGAAAAGAAGTGAGGGGAGAGAGGAACAGGGAGGACAGGGGAGAACAAGGGAGAGTAAACGAGAAAAAGAAACAATAGCATGCATTCTGAAATATTGCATTGGGCGGTTGACCTCTGGCCCCTTCGCACAGCACTGCATGGATATTTACGCAAACAGGCCCTTGCTTCATCAGCCAACTAGTCAGGAGGACGTCCCGCAGGAAACCGTAGCGTGGGTCTGAAACAGGACAAAACTCAAGACGCATACACATTTACACCACAATCTCACTA
This sequence comes from Danio aesculapii, assembly GCF_903798145.1. Lineage (NCBI taxonomy): Eukaryota > Metazoa > Chordata > Actinopteri > Cypriniformes > Danionidae > Danio > Danio aesculapii. The sequence goes on from NC_079439.1 coordinate 38,162,759, forward strand.
CAGCGGCCATCACACACACAAACTCACTAATACAAACAGAGGTATCAGAGGGGACGCAATTACACACGTCATTCTTTCATTTTTTTATCTAGTCCAACAGACTCATTGTTAACCTAAAAACAAAGCGTTCACAGTAGAGGTTACTGGTCCGAAGTCCCAAATGATCCCTCTGAGGATGTTGACATTGTATGCCCATAAAGATGTTAGTTTTGGAGGTGAGAACGGCTGGTTCTAATGTCACTGCCCTTCCTTTGTTCACTGTCATTGCGCCCCAGAGCAAGACACTTAACCTCTAGATGTGGAAGAGGGCTTCCTGCAGGCCAGTCCTGCCATTACTCATGCATGCGGAGTGCAGACCATCAAGACAATTCTGTGGATCTTCAAAATATGGATGTTCTAACAAATTAAGGTTTCCTCTTTTGCTGTTCATTGTGAAGGCAAGGAATTTAGATTTGATGTCTCGATTATATACCACTGTGCTTTTCTATCAGACGTTTTGGGTATAAAAGGAAAACAAAATATTGTCTTAATTTGAAGTAGAAATACAGAAATGTAGCACTATGCAGAAATATACATACATTTCATAACTCACCTTGCTGTTTTCCATAAAATGTCCTGTTAAATGCATTGGCAAATGGGGTATATGAACACAACTCTTTGCATTATAAAAGTGCCACGTTTAAGATCTAATTTCTTTCAAAATCTTCACTGCCTGATAGATATACAATATGAAGTATATCTCTGATCCATTTCCCCCTGCCATGTCTTTAAAATATAAAAAAATGTATTTTACCCCAGTAATTCAATAGAGTTTCTGCGCATACCTGCTGATCTTGATAGTGCTAGCGGTTACACGGTCTTTCATCGCATTTTACGCTTGAACAACTAAATGGATGCTTAAGTCTATTTAACTGAATGTATTTTGTAATTACATTACAACATTGATGCTGTAAAAGGAACTTTATGAAATTGAAAATATTCACATAAAGCTTTCACCGGAATCATCATCGGCTGAAAAACACTTGCTGTGCATATAACCCAATGTGCACCTGGAATATAGGCACAACATGGTGTTTTATATAGATGTTGCTATATGTTATATGTGTATTGTTGTTCTTATTAGTTATATAACTATTATGATATATTATGATAACGATATATATATATATATATATATATATATATATATATATATATATATATATATATATATATATATATATAGTATAATTGAATACTGGACTCGTGCGCAATGACTACTGGGTAAATCTCGAGTTCCTGTAAAGCGATGTCGATAGATGTTTCCTATTGGTTTGCTGCACACAACTGATGGAGAAATTCCCTTGAGTCTGGAATAGAAGACGGTCAAGAGTGTAAAGTCCATCTTGCAGGACACTGTCGGCTGACGCTCAGGTATTAATATACACCATTACTTTAAGACCACAAAGTTCGAATATATTATTGCAACAGTGTATGGAAAGAATTTAACTTTTATCCGTGTATTGTAGTACTCAGTCAATTCACATGGTGCTAATTTTAATTGCTAAATGAAATCAAATGTCCATCAGTGTTCAACTGCGAACAGAAACTGCTCCAAAAATCACCTGGTAGGATTATTTATTAAACCACATGTCATTACAACTCCATCTAGTGGCGTTTTCACTGTATATCCCTTTTACCTGCGTTTAGAATGACATATAATTTACATGACATGTAATTTTGTCCAGTTAAATTATTATTTTAACGTTTACAAACGTGCAGTCGCATCAGAAAGTTGTTTATGTAAATAGTCGACATTAGACAAGACTGTTTGATTTTACCTAAAGTTTGTCTCCCTTTCGTGGTGGCTTTGTGGAAACACAAGCTGCATCTATGTCGACATGCGTCAGTGTGGATATCTCTGCTGTGCTGTGTGGGTTGTTTAATGATCTAAAATTAAAAAACATAAATGATCAGTGCAGTTGTAGACTATTTATCATGGCAAAATGTCTTGTCATCCAGTCCATCTCATGTAGTCCAATGGAAATTTCTTGGGATTTCAGGGAATACTACTATGTAGTATCACAATAACACCTGTTTATCTTTTCTGTGTAATGATGACAAACCCCAAAATATGGATATGTACAGAGGTTTAGGGAAGCTATGGGGTGGTGGGGGGGGGGGGGGGGGGTATATAAAGTATTATATAAATACTTAATATTTATATTATATTAAGTATTTATAGAAGGGATTAAACATTTTTAAACTATAATGTAAACTGAAATGTTTCTTTCAATAACTGTTGTTTTTTTACAGTTATGGACTACAGATGATTTTTTAATATTAGACTTTTAAGACTATAAAAACACAATCCTGCACACTATCAGTGCTTGCTATAAATGTAGTGAATGAAATGTTTTGCACAATGACAGAAGAAGGGCAGTAAAGATCAGGCAAGAATCGTGTGCGGGATTGTTGTTTATATTTGACTCGACAGTAGTGTCAGTTTTTTTTCCTATATGCATTGTGCACCTATAACTTATTCAGGTGTGCTGAGTTTGTCTTGATTGTCAAGCCCGAAATTCTGACTTCAAGTTTTTGTCTTACTCTTATTGTCTTTTTGGAGAAGCTTGTGGCATTTTTGTAAAAAAAATTTTGGTTTAATAAAAAAACTTTTAGTCAGAATATTGCTGGGGTATGAATAATTTCGGAGGCGTGACTGTAAATGTAAAAAAAAAATTCTGCTTCGGTTGATCATTTGGTGATGGTTCTTCAGCATCATCTTCATTAAGCGCTTGAGCCTCTCTCTGTTTCTTTAAAGTACCCATGACCCAGAAGCTGCTATCGTTATTTTTTTTCGTATTGTGATGCACTTCCTAGTGAAATCGATTAATAAATGAGAAAATGATGGGTGTGGCTTGTTTTTTTCTACTGCGAGCTGATTAGATGTAGTAAAGTAGGTTTTTCTTTCAGAAAGTGGTGAAGGGTTTGGGGAGTTATTACTGCCTAACAGACCCCTCATCCTCACCATTTCTGTTTGTTGTCAAAACTGACAGTTGGAGGGGCGTGGTCAAGTATCTTAGCCACGCCCAATCCCTAAACCATACATAATCCGAGAATTCAAGTGAAAACAAACAGGAAGTGCATTTTCAGATTTCAATTCAAGAAAAACGTTTTATTTTTCATAATGACATGCACAGATGAATTGTTAAGCTCAAAACTAGCTACGTGAGCTAGCAAAAACAATATGGTTAGTTTTGATTTCTTGGGGACTTTAGAAACTGCAGTGGTATTCACTCAAGTGGAAGAGTCCTTTTTGTGATGGTTAGTGTCTGATTTACTTGTGACAGTAATGGTTGTGAAAGCATCCCTGATAAGTGGAGCGTTTCAATGGATTTGTTGATTTTGACAGCTGTGTAAACAGTGAGGTGATCTTTTAAAGAAATATAATATGTAAAGATAAATATCTGACTTTAGGCAGTTTGCAGGAATGGAAAAAGTCCTAAAGTGTAATTGTTTGAGGATGTGCTTTGTGGTTTGTTGTGGGATGTGCAGAATGTATTTTCTACAGTCTGTGGTTTGAATGTGGGTTGGCTGTGGTCTGATTTTTGTTTCCCATATAGTGTCCTGTGTAAATAATAGGTTAAATAGACTTTACATGCAAAAAAAAAAAAGGTTGCTGGTTCAATTCCAGCATAGGAAAAGTATGGGCCGGATTTAAAGGTGTGCATGGAGAGTAAATGAACCGCTCACTCTTCCACATTTGATACTCACCTGAGGTGTCCTTGAGAGCAAGGCACCCAACCCTTCATTGCTCCCTAAGTGCTGTGTGTGTGCGTGTGTGTGTGTGTGTGTGTGTGTGTGTGTGTGTGTGTGTGTGTGTGTGTGTGTATACACTAATTTCTCACTCATAATGTATATGACTGTGAGTGCACCTGGGTCAAATGCAGAGAATCATTATTTTGAGCATGGGTAACCATATCAAAACCATACTCTTCACTTTAGCTTGTGGTGAACAGTTCAACAGGACACCTAACCAATCCAGACAGCTGTAAAACACCACGTAGGCTCGTTTTAAAAGTTTTGTGTAGTTTAATATCCTTTTTCACATTACCTTGTCCCAATGCAGAAGTGAAGTTGTTTGTCACTTCTGTTTGACATGGGCGGGATACTGCCTTAACCAAGTTTTAGCCCAGAAAACAGACCAGCTTTTAAGGTGTTGTTTTGCCATTCTGCCTTAACTAATGATGTTCTAGACATAGTCTTGTCCTCACATTAAGAGTGTATCACACAAAAATGGCACATGGCAAATCAGCAGGTTGTATACTGTACATCTGGATTAACGCTGTTTTTCAAATACACATGTTTGTATGTTGGAGAAGCAAAGGCTGATACAGTGGGGATTTGCTGGACAATGTTTGCTGTGGTTGTTCCCACATTTGAATAAAGTCAGTGGCTAATTATCAAACTTGAACACGACTGAGTTTTTATCTTTGTCATGTCTTTGACATAAGTTGTTTTACATTTTGTATGGACTTTTTTTTTTTTGGCTACACAATTTACACACATTTCCTCGAAACATTCTTGTGTCTGCACAGCTAGATCTGTTAAATCATGCCATATTTTTTGTCACTTTCACTATTTTTAAATAATTTATTAAAACTCCATTTATAGAAATGTAATGTCCTCCCTTTCAGATTTACTGTTGCATGGCCAGTAAATTATTATAAAAACATTTATTTTATTTAGCAAAGATGCATTGAATTGATGAAGTGCAACAGTAGGAAAATATTTCTTTCCAGCACAACTCAATGTGTTATAATATAAATATTTTTTCAGCACCAAATAGCATATTAGCATGATTTCCAAATGGTCATGTGACACAGAAGACCCTAATTGTGCAAGGAAAAGAGGTGTTAAAAATGATTATAAAAGCATAAGATTATTGTTTATCGGGATTGTAATCAAGACAAAATGTGAATCAGTCTTTCATCAGCATACAGAACTCTTTTAGAAATGTTCTTACATCTTAACACCCCTATTTTTAATAGCAATGAGTCACTTCTTGCTTATTTTTTTCCATACAAAGGTGTAAAACAGGTGTCATGGTGGCACAGTGGGTAGCACGATTGCCTCAAAGCAAGAATGTTACTGAGCCTCAGCTGGGTCTATTGAGTCAGTTGACATTTTTGTGGAGTTTGCAGGTTCTCCCCATGTTCGTGTGGGTTTCCTCCAGGTTTCCCCCACCAGTCCAAAGACATGCGGTATTCGTGAATTGAATAAGCCAAATTGTCCAGTGTATGTGTGTGAATGAGTGTATATTAATTTTTCCCAGTGATGGGTTGCTGCTGGATAAGTTGGCGGTTCATTCCGCTGTGGCGACCCCAGATTGATAAAGGAACTAAGCCGAAAAGAAAATGAATGAATGAATAACAGAGGTAAAACGACCACACAACAAACTTCCAATAAAATAAAAGTGTTTAATCACACTTGGTCAACTGTGATCAGCTGTGTTCACATTAAGTCTTTTTTATTTCAACTAGGCCTGGTTTGTCAGTAATTACTGTGTAGTCGGTTTATCTAATTCGACATTTCTTACCGTACTAACCGACTGGCAAAGTAAAACAATTAAATAAAGACAGCAGGGTTTAGAGAGCTCCAATGGGGGTTTTGCCTGGTTTGAGTTCGCCTTCAGTCTGTGTTATGCGAAGTGCTTTAAACTGTCCATCAGTGCGCGCGCGCGCCTGTCAGTGCTGTGGAGACGCGCGCGCTGGCGGAGGCAGCAGTGGCGCATCTCGCACACACATACACACACACACACATCCTCCGCTGGAATAACGGCTGCTGAGGATGTGAGCGGCTTTCGGCCTCGACACCGGCCAAAGCTTCCGTTTTCCCATGACAAACCAATGCGAGAAGAGAGCGAGCGAGCGCGCGACTGAACGGTACAGGGCAGCGGAGAGATCCTCGCCATTATTATGAGAAAAGAGGACGGGGTTGTCGGAGCCGTATTTGTTTTGCTCGCGGAGATGAGGCGGGGGGTAGCGAGTCGCTACAGAATCGTTGGGCTCCGGCCAAGCATTACTCCGTTTTAGCACAGATACATACCGCCGTGCTTGCGTTTAAGTCGTCAACAGACGCGTTTGTTCGTTACGGATTGCATCGCAGAAAAATAATGCAGCTGTCTCGAGGACATCTGTGAGATTTGCGGACTGCTGTTGCCGCTGCCATGACAGACGCAGGCTTTACCGAGCAGGCGGAGTGAGAGAAGCTCGGCCCCAGCTGCAGCAGCACGGCCGATGAGGGCTGCGCTTACCGGGGGACATTAAATCTGTAAATACTGTTCGCGTTATTCCTCTTTAATCGTTTGCAATCTCAGGGAAAATGTCCTCTCGATCTGCTTTACCGTCTGCGAACGACCGGAGCACAGACCATGTAAGTATCATCATCTTCATTTTAAATTATTATTATTCTTCTCGTTGCAATAATAAATGGTCTGAATTCTCAGTTTTCACACATATCCTACAACGCCCAGCGTTTAACGTCAGGTGCACGATCGGGAACGAATATCTGCAGCTCATTGCCTGCTATCGTTCATGGGAGGATGGAGAGGCAGGATACAGTGGCCCATGAACGCGTAGCAGGTTCTTTGGCAAAATGGGCCGCATCCTTAAATGTGCAAAGCAGCGCTGCGAAAGGCGCAGGCAGGCAGGCAGCAGAGCGCAGGCCATCCGCATAGTGTACACATCAGCGCATCATCTGCGCACGAGCACCGCGCGCACTCCCAGAGAGCGCTTCTGCTTCATTGGCAGAATGTGCGAGAGACACGCTAGAAAACGCTTTCTTTCTGCATATTAGCGAATGAATATAAGCATTCGGGGCTCCAGGGAGGGTGGCGTGAGGATGGCGTTGATCTGCCGTCTCGGTTCGCCGACAGTGTCGTGCTCCACAAACAGACGCACTGGCTGCTGGTGTAGTGGCCTAGCAGTTCTGCGACAGCACATTACAGCGGGCTTTATAAATGACCTAGACGTATCGGTTAACGTTGCTTTGATAAGTTAATGCACTAAATCTAAACCAGTTATCATTTTTGAATGATTTAAATGATAAACAGTTAAATCATTTGGTGACTCATAAATCTCTGTGCTAATGATGAAGATATTCAGTATGGCTGATGTTTACTGCTTAAATAATAACTATTATTAAAACGAAATCTATCTATTTCTACCTACTATTTATAAGCCAGATGCCACTTCATTCCAAAATGTTCAGCTTATCCAATTTCTGTAAAAGAGGTTTGTATTTGCACTGTCTGCAGCATCTTTGTAATTGCATCGCTTTCTCGCATAATTTGAATAGTTAAAAACTGCAATATTGTGAATTAAAAAAATATATATATTTCTAAACTTTATTTTTATTATAAATGTAATTTATTTCTGAGATGGCGATGCCAAATTTTCACCAGCCTTTACTGTCACTTAATTTTCACAACTCATGATTGATTTGTTGCCTACACTCTTAAAAAGGGTTCTTTATTAATATAACTTCTTTATATCCCATTGTTAATTCAAATTATAATTACAATTTTAGTTGGTGTTCCCTAGTTTAGCTATGCCATTTCCTACCATTACCAAATGCCAAAAGATATCTGTGGCATCAAAAGTCTCATAGATTAAAGCATCTAAGTAGATAAAATGTGAGATGAATGTTTAATGTTGCAACCTGACAACAATAATCTTATAGTTATTATTGGTAACTCTGTGGAAGATGATGCTGTATGTGACATGGGTCATGCATATTTAGGTTTCAGATCTAAAATATTGTGCGTGGTACATTTTCTTGAGTAAAAATTCTCTAGCCATAGTAAACTTTACATTATGATGACATTTAAAGGTGTTGAATAAGGTGGTCATTGTGCAAATTGCACAAAATTATTGGTAATAAATCAGTGAAAATAAATAAATGTGAGCCAGATCTAGGCATGGGCCTGTATACGATTCTGACGGTATGATAACCTTGGGTAAAAATATCACGGTTTTGCGATATCACAGTATTGTGATTACTGTTCTAAAATAAGTTCTTTTTAAATGTCAGGGTAAAAAGACAATAACCCAATTGAACTTGAGATATATATATATAATTATTTTTTTTTTCTTAATATTTAAAATATTTTGAAACACTAATATGTCACGCTAAATAATTAAAATAAGTCATTGACTTCTGCTGTCTTCATTACTGTAGTTTTAAAGACAGATTTCTTTTCAACTATAAAAGGCATCTTTGGATATCTTTCTTTTCTTTGGATATAAAGTAAGCCACTCCACTGTTCAGCTCTACAGCATGTTGGATGTTGGTTTATAAGAGATTTGATTTTCAGATATTTCCTGAATCTTTGACTGACCAGCAGCTTGTGATGTGGAGGGTCGTATTCTACTCTTGCCCTAAAAATAACTCAGTAAATAGTCTTAAACTTACAAATACCTTAGGAACGGTATAACAGATCATTTTAACGGTTTTCAAAACTTGACTTTTCGAGACTGCGGTATATCTTAACTGGTTTTAGTTTAGTTTAGTTTATTTGTTTACAGGGTCAATGCACATTAATAAACATTACTGTAAAATGTGCCAGAATTAGCCAAGAATGGCTATTTTTCATCTGTAGACCCCTTACAGAATGTCAATTCACACCTAAAATAGAAGCACAGAATAATAACATAAAATACAATTTGATATATAAAATACAAATAAAAAGTAAAGAACAACAGACTGATGGCAGCAGAAGAGGACAAAAGTGTCAAGAATACAGTACTAATGCTGACAATGCTGATTTGTCACTAACCAATTTTTAACAAGAGACTGAAAAGAACAAAGAGTAAGTGATCTTCTGATTGTTGGTGGGATGGAGTTCCATTCTCTAGCAGCTTTCACTGAAAATACTGACTGACTAAATGTACTTTTTTTTGAGAGGAATAATACAATCCCCTCTTTCACCACCTCTAGTAGGTCAGTGAGCAGTCGTTCTATATTCACAAACTGATTTAGTGGTGAAGTCGGGGTATGTAAAGTCAAAAACATTAAACAGTTATGTACATATTTAATTACATTTTCCCAACTAAGCAGGTTCTATTTCTTTAATATTGAACAATGGTGAAATTGTTTTCTTATCAAGGGTTTTTATAGATTGTTTGTATAATGATTCAAGTGGCTTCAAAGTAGTAATGCTGGCTTGGGACCAAGTGGTTAAACAATATGTGATATGAGAAATGATCATGGAGTGATAATAGATTAGGGCAGCCTCACATGACATCTGATTACTAATAAATCTAAAATTTGCTAAACTAAATAACTGGGTTATTGTCCCATGCTTAGCCAGAACTAGACTAACCCAACTAAACATCCACTAATGTGCTGATATGCACTGTCACATTAGGGATTCATCCATTTCATATTGGAACAGTCTTTGCTATTTTCTTTATTATTTGGTGTAGTTACTGTTATAAGTTTGCCATAGTGTGTGTATAGGCCAGTGTGTGTGAGGTGGAGCAGGGCAGGACATCGTGAGTAATTTATTCAGCCCCCGAGCTGTAATCCTGTGGTCAGCGGTGCAGATGAGGACCTGGACATGTTTTGATTTCTGCGTGAGCTCCTTTCTCCCCTCTCTAAGAGGGACAGTTGGAGCCCTTCAGTAAACTTTACCAGATGTTGGTCCGAGTGTTCAGGGCTCAGTCGGGTTTAAATGTGCTAATCTAAATAGAAAGTTTAGTTTCAGCTGTGACAGACTAAAACCTCCATGGCAAAGTAAGTTAATCCTGTATTACAGGGCAGAATTACTCACATCAGTTCTGACCTCCGCTTTTCCACACGCGTCTCATCGTTACATGAGCAATCTGTATTTAACTGATTTCAGTGACCATTTATTTAGGGTTGAGCGCGTGTTTGTATGTGTACTTCTGTAATTATTGTTATTATGACGAACAAACAAAATGACCTTTTATTTGAATTGTTTTCCTTTGTGTTTTACATATTCAACACTTAAAATCAACAAAGGCAAATGAAGTTATTTCTTTTTTAAAATTCTGTTCTAATTCTGTTACTAAAGCACCAACTGTTTATTTCATTGTGTACAATCAGACTTGAATACCAGTGGTAATTGAACATGGTTGACCATTCGGATGTATTGTTCTCAGGACATAAATATAATCAGTCAAAATTAAGTTCTTAACCAATTTATTTTCTCAAATTCAGATTTTTCAAATTGCTGGTCTGGTGGACTTTGTGGTCACCGTTAATATGTTCACGATGCTAAAATGTTAAGCTGTTGTACGACATCCATGTTGTTGGTGCGAAACAAATGCTGACATAAACAAAATACATCATCAGAAAAGCATCAGATGCAATTGCTTTAGCTCTCCAATTTTTTTTCTTCAGTTTCAGTACATCACTGGTGAACATGGTTTAGGCAGCACGACTGTCACTGTTCTTTTTAGAAATGTTCACACTGCTTAACCAAAATACTAATTACTAGTAACTACAACAGTTGTGCAGTCCATCTGCAAAAATCTAGGCTTGTGTGTGTGTGTGGTGTGTGTGTGTGTGTGTGTGTGTGTAAGAGGCTTAATCCATTAAATGGGGATTTAATTCAGAAATGTGGTTCAGTCAGTACAGTAGCATTAGTCTCTTTTACTACAGATTTCTTTTTTCAATTTCACTGTTAAATTCACTTCTTTCGAATTGTACTTGCTTTTACCCCATCTCAGCTAACTTGTATTTTGGACTGGATACACAAGTGGGTTTTCTTATTTCAGGCTATTTTTTTTCTTCCATCTGATGCATTTGTATGTATCAAACAGCATTTTAAAGGGGCTTTATGTAAGATTTCTTAATGTGTTAATAAAAACTTAAACTTACTTTAAACTGATCTCACATAGCCAGATTTGTATTTTTAATTTGTTTTAGTTTGTCTATATTAACAAGTCTTCTTTAGTATGTGTTGTTTTTTTTTTTTTTGGAACTTGTTTTGGAAATAGCTATTTAGTAACAGCAGAAAATCTGTTATTTAGCAAAAAATGTGCAGCATTTAAGAAAAAAATGAGAGGGCTCTTCACCTCAAATTTGTTTCAAATAATGTTGTTAGAAAATCGTAATTAAATTGTATGGTGAGATTAGTATCGGGAGTTGTATCGAATCGTGAGTCAGGTGAATCGTTACATCCCATATATACAGTTGAAGTCAGAATTATTATCCCCCCTTTGAATTTTTTAAAAGTATTTCCCAAATGATGTTTAACAGAGCAAGGAAATGTTCACAGTATGTCTGATAATATTTTTTCTTCTGGAGAAAGTCTTATTTGTTTTGTTTCGTCTAGAATACATGCAGTTTTTAATTTTATAAAAATCATTTTAAGGTCAAAATTATTAGCCCCTTTAAGCCCCTGTAATATTTTTTTCTATAGTCTACAGAACAAACCATCGTTATACAATAACTTGCCTAATTACCCTAACCTGCCTAGTTAACCTAATTAACCTAGTTAAGCCTTTAAATGTCATTTTAAGCTGTATAAAAGGTGTCTTAAAAAATATCTAGTGGAATATTATTTACTGTCATCATGACAAAGATAAAATAAATCAGTTATTAGAAATGAGTTATTAAAACTATTACGTTTAGAAACGTGTTAAAGAAATCTACTCTCAGTTAAACAGAAAATGGGGAAAAAAATAACCAAGTGGCTAATAATTTAGGGGGGCTAATAATTCTGACTTCAACTGTATATTAGTCGCTGATATATTAACAAATGAAATGTCAGTTTGATTTTAATAACCTCGTGTAAATTGCAGAGTTTATGCAAATTCATTCACATGTCATCGATCAGATGCTTTCTTAACTTGACGCTTGTTGTTGTTGTTATTGTTGTTACCTCTAGCTGTGCTCCTTCGTATCTGCTCTCACTTCTGCAGATATATGTGCCCTCCAGAAACTTGCGTTCTGTGAATGAACGTCGCCTAGTTGTCCCATCCCAAAGAGGGAAGAAATCACTTTCCCGAACTCTCACATTCAATCTGCCCAGTTGGTGGAATGAACTCCCTAACTACATCAGAACAGCAGAGTCACTTGCTGTCTTCAAGAAACGACTAAAAACGCAACTGTTTAGTCTCCACTTTCCTTCCTAATCTGCAACTGCCTCTCTGGCTATACCACTAACTGTGCCCTCTCTCTCTCTCTAAAAAAAAAAAAAAAAAAAAAAAAAAATTTTTACTAATGCTTTGCTTCTTAGACTTTTACACACCTGAAACTTGTCTATAGCACTTGTTCACTGCTGCTCTTATAGTTGTGTAAATTGCTTCCTTGTCCTCATTTGTAAGTCGCTTTGGATAAAAGCGTCTGCTAAATGACTAAATGTAAATGTAAATGAAATAGACGCACACAGCACATATTCACATATTTCTCTAAATGTCGTTCTTATCAACATGCATGGATGCTTGTTATTATTATAGTAGTAATAGGTAATAGTAGAGGTATTTCCTACTCTTTTTTTACATCTAAGCTCAGAAAGGCAGCTTAAGCATGTATATATTTGGACATAAAATCACGTTCAGTGTTCTGTGTGTTACGCGCACACAAGTATGAGGCTGCAGTTCACTTAACAGCCACTGGTGTCACTAATAACAAGATATTTTTAAAGGGACAGTTCACCCAAAAATGAACATTTTCTCACTATGAACTCACCCTCAAGCGGTTCCAAACATTTACAAGTTTCTTTCTTCTATTAAAAATAAAATGAGATATTTTCAAAAAAGCTGAAAACCTTTAACCATTGACTTCCATAGTATGGAAAACAGATACTATGGAAGTCAATAGTTACAGGTTTCCAGCTTTCTTCAAAATAGTTTTTTTGTGTGTTTAAGAGATAAAAGAAACTCATAAAGGGTTTCAACAATGGTAAGTAAATAATGACAGAATTAACAAATTTTAGGGTGAACTATCCCTTAAATTCTCCTTATAGTTCCTTTTAAACCAATCTATTATTACACATAACAATAATAACACACTTAATTGCACATAATGAATGTTCTTTGTGTCTTTATCCAGCATGCGTCTCTGGTGGCGAGTCGTTCAGAGAAGGGGACGAATGTGTCGAGTCGCTCACTGGGTGCGAGATGTCGTAACTCCATGGCGTCTTACTCAGATGAGCTACCACACATCGGAAACTACCGGCTCCTTAAAACCATCGGCAAGGGCAACTTTGCTAAAGTCAAACTGGCCCGCCACATCCTCACAGGCAAAGAGGTGAGAACAAACGACTGCTCAAGAGGGAGTTTACATAAGTAAAACCAGTAACGTTTGATAAGATGTAAGCACAGGAGCTCCTGTATTACATCTCATAATCATCAGAACATATGTGAGCTTGGTGTATTTTTAAAGTGGTCCAACTGAAGTGTGAAGTTTTCCACACCCACGTTTGCTTTTTATAAACCCAAGCTGATATAGTGTGATTTTTAGATGAACTTCTTAGTGGGCAGCAGAGAGGTTTGATAATCAGACAAATATAGAACGTGATGATTAAAGTATCATGTTGGAATTCAGCTTTTAAAATGTTTAAAGCAGTGGTCTTAAACTCAATTCCTGGAGGGCCACAGCTCTGCAGATTTTAGCTCCATCCACCTCCAACTCACACTTACTAAGTAGTCTCTGATTTCTAGTAGTTTTGAACACCTTGATTAGTTGAATCAGCTTGATTAAGGTTGGAGCAAATCTGTGCAGAGCTGCGGCCCTCCAGGAATTGAGTTTGAGACCTTTTGTTTAAGGGGATAGTTCACCCAAAATTCTGTTATCATTTACTTATTCTCCACTTGATTCAAACCTGTTTGAGTTTCTTTCTTCTGTTAAACACAAAGGAAGATATACTTAAAATATTGGGAAAAGGTTACATAATATTATAGTATTTTGTGTTCCTAGTATGGATGTACATTTTTCAACATTCAGAATATCTTGTTTCGTGCTCAACAGAAGAGTGAAGTTCATAAACGTTTAGAACTACTTGAGTGTGAGTGAAATACTGAGAAAATGATCATTTTTGGGTGAACTATCCCTTTAAAGTTCTAGATTTAATAAAGTAGTTTATAAACTCTTGCACAAATAATGTGTGGCAGGAGCCACGTGTACGCTTATGACAGCAGTGTTTAAATGCAGAATAGAGTCCCCACAAAATGATGATTGTTTGTTTATGGAAAACACTCACCACTCCTAGACTCGTAATGGCTGACACAACTATAGTAGCATTGTGGCTATAAACCGGTAACACAGATGCTCACATTTTGTGCTCTCTTTTTGACCAAATATATATTAGTGACCATATTTTTAAAAAAGAATCCCCATGTTTTGTTTATTGTGTTTAAGCTGCTAGTAACAGCATGTGCTCTGTCTGAACTGCACAATATGAGTTGCCCCTGGACCACATGGCTGGTGGGAGCAGCTACGGCAGACAGACTGGCATGAGAAATTGCGAATGAGTCAAGACACATGGCTCTGTCTCTGACTAGCGCCACACAAGAAGAAAAGAGACATAGATACAGTTCAAATGACATCACTGCATTAACAACTAGATTTACAGTTCACTTCTGTACACAAACACGTTCATTTAATACTTTTGGTCACACTTTATGTTAAGTGGCCTTAACTACTATGTACTTGGATAAAAAAATGCAATTTACAAATTGTGTCCCAATTGGACTGCACACTTATAGTACTATTGAGGTGGGATGTTGGTCAGTTTAGGTACAGATTTTGGTAATGTGGGCTGGTTTATGGGTGGTTTAATGTGTAATGGATGGGTCAACTGTTAATATAACAGAAATTGATTATATATGTCATTTTTAAATGATAAATACAATGTAAAAAACATGGATGCACATTATAAGTGTATTGTACCAAACAATTAATTTAGATGTAAGAACATTGCAGTTAATGCCACTTGATTTAAACAGACTATAACTTTGGTTATCACCACTTGGTTGTAGGTGGTTTATGCCGCTGTGACGACTCCTGATAAATAAGGGATTAAGCCGAAGGAGAATGAATGAATAAATGAATGCCCATTCAGATCAAGGGTACTTCCTCAGATTATTGAGCTAAATTAATTGTAAATACATCTTCCAAAAAACAAAATATACATTTTACATTTGCACATTGTTTATGAATATTATGTATGACGACTATAAATGTATTGGCTATAGACACAGCAGAGATTTTAGAATAGCTGAGTGATGGAAAAGGGAGTTTGACACTAACCAGAACTCACATAAAAAGAAATGTTTTAGCAATTTATTGTAAAGTATATTATAGTGTATATGTTACAGTATTTACAAGACCTAATTCAATACTTTAGAATATTAGCTGCAGTATAAAATTGTATGATACTGTAGCATTCATTAACATGGTTAGCAAATAAGCTGTAATACACACTTTAGTAAGCTTAGAATTTTACTAGGATAAAATCTGATGTGTTGTAGTATAATATTGTAGTTTGTTTATATTACTATAGTTGTATTACCACAGCAACTCTAGAATTGTCACAACATATTAATTTACGTACTTTACTATAGTATGGATTAAAAACGTAAGGTAAAAACATTTACTGTAAATGACTATAGGATTTCTTTCATGTGGGTATGACTTTGTTTCTATAATATTGTTATGCTATTTTCCTATTTTTCCTTCTGTAATATTCTAATAATGAAGTCAGACGTTTAAACTACTGTTTTGAAGACTGGTAAAGTTTTTTTTTTTTTAAGAAATAGTTTTATTCAGCAATTTTATTCAAAATGGAAGGTAAAGACATGCTTACAGCTTCCAATAAAACATGAAGCTGCACAATGTTTTCAACATTAATAAAAAAAAGGAAATATTAGAGAATCAGAATATTGTAATGATTTCTGGAGGATCGTATCAAACTCAAGACTACAGTAAGGGTGCTGAAAACTCAGCTTTGCTATCACAAGAATAAATTACAAATTTTAATATGTTTAAATAGAAAACTGTTTCTCAATTTTACTGTTTTTACAATAGTAAAGTTTACAAAAGTAAATGTGGCATTGTTGAGGATAACAGACATTTGTATTTAATAATATTACAGACATGCTCTAAAATCTAGTCCCTTCAATCAACGCTCCACGTTTTGTTTGTCAATGAGCTCCTCTAGAGTTAAATACTTGAGTTTTACCATTTTTTAATCCATTCAGTCGATCTCCAGGTCTGGCATGGAGTAGTGTCTGCAGGCTGCAAGACGGGGGCGTAACACAAAGTTGTGTAACATGAACTTTAGAGGCATAATTTGAAGTTATTGAGACCTACATGTCAAAACTATGTTGTCAGCAAGATTGCGCTGTACATCAGTTATAACACCTACTTCACACCTAAACCCAAAACCCAACCATCACATTTATTAACGTTTATACCTACCACAACCCTAAACTCAACCATCACTGTTATTGACGTCTACACCTTCCTCAAACCTTAACCCAACCATCATAGTTATTAATGTCTAAACCTTTAGAGGGAGATGGGGAGGGTCAGAAGTCAGCAAGTGGAGTTGCATGGTGGAGTTGGTGAATGAATGAATAACAATATATCAAATGAATAGGTTGTGGATAAATTTGGAGAAAACACATGTAAACATTTGCTATAAATGTTCTCTGGACAGTATTTCCACCATCTTGCCAAAAACATCTCGTTGTGACATCTCGCATGGTTCAATGGGATCTTGATAACTGCAAGTTACGCCTCTCTAACTTACTACAAGTGATGCCCCTTCATGTTACGCCCCCGTCTTAAAGTCCGCAGACAGATCCACTCACTGACAGGAGCACTTTTAGCTTAGCTTAGCATAGATCATTGAGTCAGACTAGACCGTTAGCATCTCACATGAAAAAAAATGAAAATTTCAATAATTTTCATATTTAAAGCTTGACTCTTTTGTACTTACACTAAGAATGATGAAAAATAAAAAGTTGCTGTTTTCTAAGACAATATGACTAGGAACTATATTCTGTTGCAATTATTAAGGAAGTTTTCTACTGTACCATGGCTGCAGCAGGTGCAGTGATATTACACAGCTCTTGAAAATAATCCCTAGCAAGGAAACTACATAACAGTGTTGCTTAATATCATTGTAGAATTGGGCCTGGTAAAATTTACCTATTTCAAAAGAGTTTTGCTTTAAACCATTAGATTTTAATTAAAGCATCTGCTAATGAATGTCAAAAGACACTATGTCAGTAAATAAGCCAGAAACTTGATTGCTCGGGATTAAATTTGATATAAAAGCCATGGAAATGTCTTGAAGCTGAAATCACAAATTGTGCTTTGTGTCTTTAGGTTGCAATAAAGATTATTGACAAGACTCAGTTGAACCCAACCAGCCTACAAAAGGTAAGAGCGTGTATTTAAATGTGTTTTAGTCATGTTCTACTGCCGTATTGCCAAACAATGTCATTCTAACACATTTAGTCCAAAATATCCTCCAGTGTCTAGAAAATCCATGCATGCATTTTGAGCTCCTAAAGCCGAACAGGGTATTTATAAATGTAAGTATGTTGATCTAGGAGAGTGTGCTGCACTTGGAAGTATTGCAGTAATGTGTGTCTGTGTTGAGTCTGCGCTCTCTCTCTTCTGTACGCCAGTGACTCATCTGTCTCATAATTATCTCCGGCCCTCATTCCTCCCACTGAAACCCACCGCTCCAACACTGCTCTCAGTTTGAGCATACATCAAGATTTATATTGATTATTTACAAACCTGTGCTTGATATGCTTCTGGCTTTGAACAATCCTGTTTTCACTCATCTGAATGGCTTGTTACATTAAATTAGGTCTTAACACAGCCCCCGTTGTGTGTTTGACTATAGTGGCTTCATCACTGGACCTCACTGATTTTTATATAGACAATCTTTTTAGTTAACCATTAGTGTTATAGGGTGGGTGATATATATGGCAATAAATATAATTGTTTTCAGGAAAATCATGATTTTAGCATAATTCTTTGTGATGCAAACTATTTTGCAAGTAGTCTGAGCAGTACAGCCAGTTACACCGTCTCTTAAAAACACGTGATGTGATGTTGCGATGTGATAAAAGGTATATTTCCCATGTTAAACTGAGGTTTTATTAGGGCTGGGCGATTAATCGAAAAGTAATCGAAATCAACATTCAGAACCTATAATCAATCTAATACTTTCCCTACCACAAGTGGAGTCACATGACCCCGCTCTGTTTACACTTCTGCGTCGAGTGCAGCGTATGGTCTGGCGCAGCCTTCACGTGGTCCCAGACCCCTCGCCGTGACTGACACAGACGCTGACCTCTCAAAAAATGTAACTACACGTCGTGATGACACAGCATAAGCCATGTGATTGGTCAGCTTGGTAGCATTGACGAGTGAGCATTGACGAAGAGAAGGCAAAAAAATCAAATAAATAAATAAAATTAGTTTTAATTGAGATAAAAAGTTAAAGTAATCGAGATTTTAGGCCATATCACACAGCTCTAGTTTTTATCCTAACCATCTGAGATGGTGATGGGCGAAATGTCTGTTTTAGAAATGATTCTTATTTTTGTGACGTCGCGGCAGAACAACAGCACACACTACTATGACAATGATCGCCTCAGGTTGTATGTTCATTTTGTGATAAATGCTACCAATGTGAGTTCAAATACCATTTTACGTGACATTTATTGCCATATTACTGAAAGCAGTATAACTAGCAAACAGTTTGAATAATCAGTAACCTATTAATAATGTTAAAGAGGTTTAATATGTATTATTAGATTAAAAGCCTTAACCATTTCATTGGGAGTGCAGTGGCTAATATTTAAAGGTTTTTGTCATGTCGCATTACGTTTAATGTAGATGGACAAATTGCTTGTCGTGTTTTATTAGGACACAGTGTAAGAAAAACAAAGCTTTACTAGGTAACATTAAATAAAAAAGAATGGAATAAAAAAAGAATGGTAGACAAATTTGTCAAAGAGAAAATCTTAATAGAAAATGGGCTGGGCCGATAAACGATATTATATCGAATCGCAATAAAATTTATATCAGTAACAATGATAAGCTCTGGACTTTTTTACTCTATATTGATCTATGAGCCAATCACACAGCAGAAATGTGCAACAATAAGAATCTAGAAGTGTTTTGTTATTGGAAAACATGTTATTGTTTTGTTACTGCCAAAAAGAATCAGCCATCAAAAACAGGTTATGCTATTCAAAGGACCCTCTAATTTGTGGATTCAGTCATTGTTGGGATACTTTTTTAAGTCTGGAAGCATTAACAACTGATATCGAAATATATATCGTTATTGTTCAATATGGAAATGTATTAATTGGGATTGCATTTTTGCCATATTGCCCAGCCCTAATAGATAATACAAAGAACATTGCAAATACACATAATACACAAATCAAAAAAACAGTGGTTTACTGTTTGTACAAGTACAGTAGGTGCATTTAGCAGTAACATTTAAGAATTTGAATGAACAAATTTAAAAAGAATTTTGTTGTTTTTTTTTTTATATTATAGGGGTAGTTGAACCAAAAATGAATATGCTGTCATTGTTTACTCAGCGGTCTTTATGATTTTCCATAGTATTTTTCCTTGTACAGCCACCTTCTGTTTGATCACCCGTATTCTTCAGTACAGTACAGTATACAGTACAGTATATCTTCTTTTGCATTTAGCACAAGGAAAAAATGAATACAGATTTGGCTATCAATGTCAGAGGGAAAAATACTGGAAGAATTAACATTTTTGGATGAATTTTGCCTTGAGGACAAGCAGCAGCTTGTTTAAATGGTTTGTCGTCGCTTTAAGATCTTCACACAATCGTTGTGCATCCATTTGTCTTTTAACTGTTACTGTTACTTTAGATCTAATAACCAAATATGTTTACAGGTATATGTAAATCTTGTGTGTTTTGACAGTTTTAGCTCAATCAGATCTAAAAGATAAACAAGCTGTTTAACAAACTTCATGCGCCCTATCATACACTCAGCGCAAGACGTGTATGCCGCGATGTATTGCTATTTTCAGGCCAGCCCTAATTTTCCCATTTTCTGCCACGTGGTTTAAATAGCAAATCTATTTGAGCCACTTTGTGGACCCATGAGTCTGCCGGTCTAGAAAAGAGGTGTGTTAAAGAGCATTGCAGGTGATCTGTTTAACTGTTTTCTTAATTGCTAGTCCGTCATGTAAATAGCAAATGTGCCATGGTGCGATGCAACTGACTCTTAAAGGGAATGTGAGATGAGACTCTGATTGGTTTAAAGCACATTATTCTCAAAACACACCCATAACTCACGTAGAGAATAAGCACAACCCTGTTAGACCATGCGCCATGGTGCAAACCATATTTTTCCATCCTTAAAATAGCAAAAGTGAAATCAGACATGCCCTTAATGTTTTTGTGCCATGCTCTTTAGACTTTGTGCCTAGATCTTTAAAATAGAGCCTCATAGGGTGTGCGTTCACTCTGTGACTCTTCGGGTATATATGTGCGCTAAAAAAAGTGCGTGTGCAGCATGCAAAAGAATTTTTTTTAACACGTGCAACTAACATCCTTTTGTCATTATGACAGTGTTCCTGCAGGTCATTGAGTTTCTGGAATATCATGAAATTTTAAAAGGTCTATTCCAGACATTGAGAGTCAGCATTTAAGAAAAAAAGGTTCCTATTCATGGAATATCAGGGATTTTTATTTGTCACTTTTAAATATTAGTTTCCATTTATCAAAATGTCATTGTTCTATACTGTATTTTTTTCTATTCAATTGTTTTCATGCTTATTGTTTCTGTGTGGAGTTTGCATTTTCTCCCCACGTATGTGTTGGTTTCCTTCGGGTGCTCCAGTTTCCCCCACAAGTCCAAGACATGTGGTATAGGTGAATTGGGTAAGCTAAATTGTCCGTAGTGTATGAGTGTGAATAAGTGTGTATGGATGTTTCCCAGAGATGGGTTGCAGCTGGAAGGGCATTCGCTGCGTAAAACATGTGCTGGATGAGTTGGCGGTTCATTCCGCTGTGGCGACCCCAGATTAATAAAAGGACTAAGCTGAAAAGAAAATGAATGAATGTTTTCATGCTTATTGTTATAGTTAGTCAATTTTCAGCTCCATTTTATTCCTTTCACGCTCATCAGTTGGCAGTCACTGAAGTCAAATGCAGTCACAAGACTCTACCTGTTAACCAAGCTAAACATGCCAGAATAATATAAATTTGAAGAGCTTTGGCTTCAAAATGGCCACTTCAGAGACTGGGTGTTCAAAAGTAGACAACTGAAAAGCTAAGTGTAAAGTTACAAAATCTACAATCAAGCTATTACTTTGCAAACTTTGCAGTCACCCAAACATTAAAATTATTCATTGTTATTCTCATGTTGGCTATTAAAACCATTCAAAATTATATTCAAACATAAACTATTTTAATAATTTGATTATTTTAACATGTTATTTTATTAATATTGAGCATAGATGTAATGGAACATCATCTTTTTAGTCAGTGAAGGTCAGGGAATTTGATATCTTGCTTAAATTGGGAACCCTGCTATGAATAAGTGCAGTATCCTGGCTGTGAGTATAACACTTCCACAAGACTAACATTTGTTAATCTAGTTAGTATTTGATTTGAATGTATTTCGTCTTGTTTACTGAGAAAGAGGTGCCAGAATTGCCATGGATACAATGAGTTGAAGCATAATATTATGATATTTCTTCAAAAGCAGGTTATGGAGACATTATCGTCATATTGCACACTCCACCCACTCCTAATTGGTGTGTAAGTTTAGTATTTTTTAGTATTCACACCTAACGGCAGGGTGACATATCATAATCAAATCTGCGCTGCGTTCTTTTATTTAGGCCAGAGGATCCATTGCTTCATTGACTATAGTTTTTCCTCCATTTCTCATCAGACAGAGTTTGGATTTCTTGGCACTGTCACCTTTGGTGTGATTAGTTCAACATTGGCTCATTTTGAAAACGTAGCCCTATATACATTTCTGCAGATTACGAATTATGTAGCCAGACGTATGTATGGCTACATTTCGTCTTTAAAATGAACACTACGGGGCGGTATGACGCCATTTCTTTTCTCGCTCACCAGCTGACCGCTTTCCTCCGTATGGACTGCTTTTCCGATGTTCAGTTAGCTCGATATGTACGTCAGTAGACTTGAGACGCAGAGAGAAGTTGACAGCGGGTAAGACAAAACCTAAAAAATAAAATAAATAAGTAAATAACAGGGTGAAAATGTGGTAATCTGAAAATGTGGTAAAAATCAGGCGAGGGCTTTTTTTCTGGATTGCATTTAAAACACTGCTGTTGGGTTTAGGGACGTGAGTGGGTGTGTCAATCTGTGCTTTTTAAAACACTATTGGTTGGGTTTAGGGAAGTTAGAGGGTGAAGAGATTAGTCGGTTGGTCAGTTAGTAAATCAGTCGACATTGGCCTCTGGTTAACACGAGAACAGTAGGCGCGAATAGCACTTGCGGGAGAAATTCAAGATCTCAGAAAGCGGACACAGCGGCCTCTCGTGCATTCGCAAAAACAAAAACTGAAAAAAATCGTAGCTCCTGGGACGTATTTTGCTCTCTCCAGAAATGTATATAGGGGTACGTAATCAGAATGAACCTGCCTTGGATTAGTTCAGATCTTAAAGACGGTTAATATTCAGTAATAACATCGAATGAATTTTACTCAATTGGATTTACAAAATATTGACCTGAAATAAGGTAAATAATGACAGTATTGGTCTTGTTATTATAAATTTGCATTATTTAATCTTTCATTTCCTGTTTAATTCTGTGAAGCCTCTTTGAAACGACCTCTGTTGTATAAAACGCTATAAAATAATGAAGATGAATTGACTGTATTGCTGTGCACGGTTGAGTGATGTTCATTTTAATCCAGGGTCTTTTGACTTATTGCCCTTTCACTTTAAATCTGGCCACAGGAAATCTTGTTTTCAAAGTGCATCATTTGTTTGTGCGCTTAGTGTATGTGTTGGAGAGGAGAGGTCGACAGCTGCGCTTCTCCACAGGCTCAGAACATCCCACTGTGATTCAATCCCGGCTCTGTAACACACACACACACACAAACACACACACACACACAGTTAACTGTACGCAAACTGTAAACCACCCTTATTGCGAATAAGTCACGTTTGGCTTTTTGAGCACTCATATGGTTGAAATGAGCTGTTATAGTAATGCTGGAATCACTGTTTACTGGAGCATTTGTCATTTTGTGTGTGTGTCCTGTCACGTTCAGTGTTTGCTTTTTAGTATTACAGGGAGAAAGGCTCAGAGATTTTGTCTTGTTTGCATGATATAAGTGTTCATATGATTTACATGTTGTTTACATTTATGTATGTTCATTAAATAAATAAAAACTAATAAAATATTTTACATGTCACACTAAAGCATTCATTTAGATTTATTTGTTGTTTAAAAAAAATCTCTGATCTTAAGTTGTATTTCTAGTTGCTGGTTACATTTTTAAAAATTTCAGTTGGCTAAAAGATTTCTTCATATTGCTTTTAATGCATTTCTTAAAGGGGTGGTCTAGAGTGTATTTTTAAGGCTTGGTTGTGTTTATAAGATTCAATGCAAGGTGTGCTCATGTTTCATT
Source organism: Danio aesculapii (assembly GCF_903798145.1). Classification (NCBI taxonomy): domain Eukaryota; kingdom Metazoa; phylum Chordata; class Actinopteri; order Cypriniformes; family Danionidae; genus Danio; species Danio aesculapii. Next base: position 38,186,410 of record NC_079439.1, read on the forward strand.
TGTAGAAAATCTCGTTATTTTTTCATATATCTTACTTTGATTATATACTGCTACTCAGCTAACATGAAAACGACTGTCATTTTCCTAGTTCCTCTGAAAGGCGTGCCCTTTGGAGGCCCAAATACAGAAACAGAAGAAGCTCTGTGGAAATAGAAGCATTTGGACGGCATTTTAGCTTTCTCTGCTATAACATTACAGTGCCTCTGGCCAAGCCCCTTTGCTGCACGGGGTGTATGCGCATGGTGAATGCGCGTAACCTGAAGCGTTTGTGATCTCACTAGCCCGGATGTATTTTATTTTGTAGTTCCCAAACTTCGTTCACTGTAGGCTTTGCTAAGCTAACTCTGTAAAAGATGTCTCCCTTTGCATTGAACTTTGAGTGTATTACATTCAGAGATGTTGTTTATGTTCACACATCAACTAAAGTTTTAAATATGATATCTCTTTAAATAAGCATTAATATTTGCAAAGAAGTGTGTGCATTTCACAAAACAATTTATAACAGCACAACACTTAAACACGTAAACAGAATGTACCTCAGCTCAATTTAGAGCTTCACGGCAAAGGCTGTCAATACTTATATACATGTGATTTTTCAGGTTTTTTATTTTTAATAAATTTACAACAATTAAAAAAAAAATTTTCACGTTGTCATTATGGGGTATTGTGTGTAGAATTTTGAGGAAATAAACTTATTTAATGCATTTTGGAATAAGGCTGTAACATAAAAAAAGGGGAAAAAGTGAAGGGCTATCAATACTTTCCGGATGCACTGTATATCAAAAGGGAATTTAAATAACATCACTAAAGAAATTCAAGAAGTTTGCATAAGAGGATGCCTTGTGTTGAAGAAATCCTTCAAATGTTGTCCTTTTGTCATTTTGAGAACGAGGTAATACAATAAAAAAGACAACACTAATGCCATTATGAATGGACAAGCCTCTGTAAGCCTTTTATAGCATTATATATATATATATATAAATATATGAATAAATAAAATTCTGATATGATTGACAAGATTAGATGTCCAAGCTCCTAAGGATTTGATTAAAATCTGCCTTTGATTTAATATGTTACATTTTTAACTGTGTGTATATGTGCCTACAGAGATTACAGTGAATTAAAGAAATGAGGGATGTATGAATGCTTCTGAATTACTGAACATACTTCTGTGTGATGTATTATGGGACATATGCAGATTGGTGCAGGGGCTTTTCCACAGCAACAAGAATGACATTTTGAGTTCTTCTTGCAGATGGAGCGAGAACAAAATTCAAGTTTACAGTTACTATATAGGGCGACACGGTGGCTCAGTGGTCAGCACTGTCACCTCACAGCAAGAAGGTCGCTGGTTCGAGTCCTGACTGGGCCAGTTGGCATTTCTGTGTGGGGTTTGCATGTTCTCCCCGCGTTGCCGTGGTTGTTCCTCCGGGTGCTCTGGTTTTCCCTACAGTCCAAAGACATGCACTATAGATAAATTGAATAAACTAAATTGGCTGTAATTTATGTGTGTAAATGAGTGTGTATATATGTTTCCCAGTCATGGGTTGCGGCTGGAAGGCCATCCGATGTGTAAAACATATACTGGATAAGTTGGTGGTTCATTCTGCTGTGGCGACCTCTGATTAATAAAGGGACTAAGCTGAAGGAAAATTAATGAATGTGAAATTATCTGAAATTTCTGTCCTGCATTTCTATCAACATGAGTGAACTGAGCTGAACGATGATGTTGGTTTTGACTTGCTAAAGCTGCTTTTTAGCAGTTTGCAACATTGATTGTGCTACTTTCTTTCTTGGAAACAAAGTGATTTAAAACACCATAAAAAGAATGGTGACACAACAGTATGGCTTTAGGTTGATGATGATGATGATGATGATGATAAGAACATCTATTTATTTTAGCATTAGTTTATATGCCATTGCCGTCTAGTTTTTCATACCCACTGAAGATTCATTCTGTAATGTTGTTTCCTCTTTCTTTCTGTTTTTGCAGCTGTTTAGAGAGGTGCGGATCATGAAGACCCTGCATCACCCAAACATTGGTAAGAAACACTCAAATGCGTGTGCATTTCTAACAAATACTTGGTAGTATAATGAACTAAAGTTATTTAAATGTAAACTTTCTCAAGGTATTTATTAGGGCTGTGCAATATGGGCAAAAGAAACCCATCACTATTTTCTTGAGCAATATTGCGATTTCGATATTAATCATAATTTTGACACACAAAATATTTTACAGAGTGAATCTAAAAATAAAAAATCACCCAGTAAAGGTGTAACAAATTGTCTTTACAACAGACCTATGGCAAAACAAATAAATAGACTACCAGATGTGTGTGTGTGTGTGTGTGCGCCGTCAAACACAAGTAGGCTCCCATATTCTGTTTGACCATGGCAGAAGTAGTTGCGTGTACTTTTGCACGTGTCCACAGATTTTTTTTGTCATGCATAGGGCAGGCTTGCGTGCAAATTGAGAATTCCCCTGCGTGCAAATTGCGTGCAAATTGAGAATTCCATGCGCACCGAGTTGAAAACATCAATACTTTCAGAATGCTGCAAGCGCACCGTGAAGCACGTAACAAGAATTGAGCGATCAGCTTCTGTACTTTATTTAGAATACACACATTTCGGTAGAATAATTACCTCAGACAAACACAGAACACACAAACACCCAGTACTTTTTAATTGTCTCCATAAATAAAACTTGTATCAGAGCTGCAGCAATATTTTGTTAGTTTGTCATCCTTTGAGAAAACGGTTGATGGGTGCAGAGCAACGACAAAAGAGCGCGAGCACAAATCGCATTGAATGCTGAAGCAAGCGACGCACCTCGCGCTTTCCACATGCTTTTAGACGCGATATGTGACTGACAGGTCTTACAAATGACCTGATTCGGCGATACATCAGCCTTCCTCTATTCAAAGTAATCCCACACCATAGATGTTGACTTTTTTTGGGCACCAAGTCCTCCTGTGTTGAACTCGTCATCTCTGTTTGTGCAGGCTATTTGTCTCCTGTTCTTACGCTCTGGTTAGGCATGCTGCATTATGATTGGTTCAGATAGCATACTGTGGGAAAATGGTGCTGTAAGGTGATTAATCGCACAGCCCTTGTATTTAATGACAGAGACTTTTATATATTACAGTGCAACTCTTTGAGGTTATCGAAACAGAGAAGACGCTTTATCTTGTGATGGAATATGCAAGTGGAGGTGAGCTCTTAAGTCTGGAGTATAACATTGTGTAACTTTTTATATACTGCTGTGGCTGAGTAAATGTGCTGTGTGATGTGAGGCGTGCCCTCATTATAGGGTGTTTATTTGTCTTTCTAAAGGTGCAACGCAATGCAAATATACTTTTGATACTCATGTGCAACTGTGATATTTAGGGGAGTCTTCATGTGTGCTTTGGTTTTTAGGTGAGGTGTTTGATTATCTGGTGTCTCATGGGAGAATGAAAGAAATAGAGGCTAGAGCCAAATTCAGACAGGTGAGACATTTACAGGTTTAAAAATCAAAGAATTGACCAGGATGACCTTCTGGTTTACAGTTTCAACTGCAGGTTGTGTTTTAACAAGGTTATGTTAATTGATATTGTTTTTAGATTGTGTCAGCCGTTCACTACTGTCATCAGAAGAATATAGTTCACAGAGATCTGAAGGTATGGAAAAAAAAAGAAAAAAAATTATATATGGTTGTTGTTGTTGTTGTTGTTGTTGTTATTATTATTATTATTATTGTTAATGTTGTTGTATATTAATTATTTTATTTTATAATTTGGTTTCTTTTGCTTTCCACTAAAAGTTTTTAAACATCACTAACAAAATGTGCATGTGACTGTGTAAGAGAATATCAATCATGGATCAGAACTCCATTAAATCCTGTTGAGTTTTATGCTTTAATAAATGAATTGATGAGCTGTCATTTCAAATGAACTGTCCTTTTTTCTTTCTCTTTATTTGTCTCTCCTTCCCACAGTTACACTTTAATTCTTTGTTTCTGTCCTTCACTCTTTCTCTCTTTGTAGGCAGAGAATTTGCTGTTGGATGCAGATTCCAACATAAAGATAGCAGACTTTGGCTTTAGTAATGAGTTTACATTGGGGAATAAGTTGGACACTTTCTGCGGTTCCCCGCCTTACGCTGCTCCAGAGCTGTTCCAAGGCAAAAAGTACGACGGGCCAGAGGTAGACATCTGGAGCCTAGGGGTCATCCTGTACACGCTGGTCAGCGGATCTCTTCCTTTTGATGGACAGAACCTCAAGGTACAGCAGCTCTGTTACTACACCTACTATCATCCAATTAAGCCACTGCACACAGTATTGACTGGGGTCAGGGGAAGAGGCCATACAATATGGGAGGATGGAAGAATCCATATGCTTGTATTAACCTGTGGTTGTGACATTGAGTTGATGAATTTAATTCAATCAAAATTTTTATTATTATTTATTATGTTTGAAACTTTGAACAGTTTCTGATGGCGATATTATGAAATATTTGTACAGATAAAATAAATGTCCTAATACAGTTGAAGTTAGAATTGTTAGCCCCCCTGTTTTTTTTTTCTCCCAATTTCTGTTTAACGGAGAGCACACATTTCTAATCATAATAGTTTTAATAACTCTTTTCTAATAACTGATTTATTTTATCTTTGCCATGATGACAGTAAATAATATTTGACTAGCTATACAGCTTAAAGTGACATTTAAAGGCTTAACTAGGTTAATTAGCTTAACTAGGCAGGTTAGGGTAATTAGGCAAGTTATTGTATAATGATGGTTTGTTCTGTAGACTATCGAAAAAATATATAGCTTAAAAGGGGTTAATAATTTTGACCTTTTATTCTAGCCGAAATAAAACAAAGACTTTCTCCAGAAGAAAAAATATTATCAGACATACTGTGAAAATTTTCTTGCTCTGTTAAACATCATTTGGGAAACATAAAAAAATCAAAAATCAAAAAAAAAAAATCAAAGGGGGGCTAATAATTCTGACTTCAACTGTAGGTTTTAACACTAGAGCGCTCGAGGCAGCCATTTTGACGCTTTTTAAATTTTGTAATGTAATAGATGCAATAATGTAATAATAATAAATGTAATAATGCTTTATTATAAAACCTATATAACTATAGTATTCTGACTTTTTCTAAATGTGTGTGTGTATATCAAATTCCAACAATGTTATTTTATTAAAATTACAAAACACAAGAGTTCTGAGTTTCAACCTTGAATGGCTATAGCAATCAAACTGACTGCATGCATTTCCGCTTCCGCTACTTTTGCCCATGCCTTTGAATGTGCATGGCTCTGTTGCCTAGTAACCTTTTGCTATCAGAAAATTTTGTTTTTGACACACTTCAGAAATGTCTTTCAGTAAAGTCTAGATAGAATAGGCGACCGGCCGGAAGTGCGATATGCACATCAATATAGCAGCATTTTTTATGACACTGTATAAAAATAATTCATATTTTTACAGTACTGTGATGGTTGGGTTTAGGGTTGTGGTGGGGTAGGCATTAAAAATTACAGTTTATTGGGCAATTTAATAGATGGCATAAATAATACTCAGTACAACTACTGTTTTTACATTACTGTGACGGTTGGGTTTAGGGTTGGAGTGGGGGTAGACGTTAATAAAATACAATAAATGGGAAATTTAATAAACAATATAAATAATTCTCATTAACTTCCGGCCGCAACCATATCCGATCTATCAACAACAATGTCTTTCAAACTTTCAAAAGCATCTTGAGGTATGCACTCGTACACAATTACAACAATAAAAATAAAAAAAAAATAAAAATTGTTGTGTGTCACTGTGGTATTTCTAGCATACCTAGTTATAGAATTCTGGTAATTCCAGTGTTAAAATGTAGAAAAATTGCTTAAATTAAATCCACATGCAGTAATTAGCAGGGGCTTAAGAAAAACGGTGAACATGGCTTATATTGTATGCTTTTAGGTGGACCACAAACCAACAAACCATATCAGTCTAATCTGAGACCTTTAACAGACGTAATGTAGATGAGCAAACACCCCAATAAATGTCCTCCAGGTGTAAAAACATACATCAAATAGACGTCTCGGTAGCTATTTTTCCATCCACCTGCTTTTATGCGCATTTTGGATATGCGCATAAAAAAACGGTTCATGGGAACGCCAATATGCGCATAAATATAAAAGCGAGTAAAAAATGTGTATGCATAACTGAGGAGGATAAACTTTATATTCGATAAGAAAAAATGTGCATAAACTACGATGGACAAACTTTTACCGAACAAATAGCAGTATCCGCATTAAAAAAGTTATGTGATTTTGTTATAGAGATCATGTGATGATAAAAATGTGTGTGAATGGACAAACCAGCAGGCTGAGCACATTGTAAAACATCTGAAATGTTGTTTTGGTCATTCTAAAATGGCTTAACCACTTCAGTATTAGTGTTATTATATTATTAATTACCTCCAGACCTGTCAGGAGCGTCTGTGCTCCATGTCTCACACCTTCAAACGCCATCACACATTCATTGCGTGTCGGCATTTGTCTTCCAAGACGTAATTTATAAATGAAGAAAAGATTCATACAGCTTCTCCGACCGCAGCAAATTCCATTTTTTTTACTGTTGATATTGGGCACCAATTGATCAGGAAGTGACTATTTTGTTCTCTTTGACTCATTGGATGGAAACGCTGCTTTATTTGTGTAATTTTTATGCAATATTCCGGTTTTGCAGATAAATTTAATTCACATTTTTGATGGAAACGTATCAGCACATGTGCTATCAGGGCTGTGTAATGTAACTGCATATTGGCATGTAGATGACTTTAGGTTATGACTCTAATGAAACATTTTTGAGTGTTTGGAGCATTTAGGACATTGTATGCCTATTTGAGTAACTTATTATTAATGAGCTACCTGTTTCATGTCGAAACATCAAACTTTGTTAGGTCTTTCAACTAAAATGTATCCCTAAAGCATACATTGCAAAAGCCTTTAGATAAGACATACCGAATATGATGTTAAAATAAAAAAAATTGCAACACAAGTTAAAAGTGTCTGACATCCAGTTGGGTAGTTTTGTATCAAGACATTTCTTTGTATTGATTTGGATGCTGTGCACATACATAAATTCACTCTACAACCCTAAACCCTGGATATGACACTAGAAAGATGATGATGGCTATAAAGTCTTAGAATATACAGTACAGCATGCATTTGCTGGAAGTCATTTCATTTGTCCACTGGAATGTGTACATGAGTTTTTTTTTTGTTTATCCTTCGAAAAGCAGTGTACATTTTATTTATGTTACGTGTTTTACTTTTAGTTAAGTTATTTAAAAAAAGACACACTCATTTGTGTTAGTCTCACTGTTTGCTGGTGCCTGTGTGTTTTCCAGGAGCTGCGTGAGCGAGTGTTGAGGGGGAAGTACCGTGTGCCCTTCTACATGTCCACAGACTGTGAGGGGATTCTGCGCAGGTTTCTTGTGCTCAATCCCAGCAAACGTTGCACTCTAGAGGTGCCTACATTCACATACATAAATACACTCTACAACCCCAAACCCAGAATATGACTCCAGAAACCGAATGATGACTGTAAAGTCTTAGAATGTACTGCATGAATTAGCTGGAAGTCATTTAAAACTATTTGTGTGCAATTTGAGTTATAAAGTCAATCAGCTAACTGGCTGAACTGGTAACATTGTGTAATCTGGATGCTGATATTTTCTCCACAGCAAGTGATGAAGGATAAATGGATGAATGCAGGGCATGATGGCGATGAGTTAAAGCCACACATTGAGCCGACTGAAGACTACAGTGACGCCAACCGCATTGGTAAGCAGTAGGAAATTGAAGTGTTTTAATGTCTGTTTGACTTCACTTACTGTCTTATTATCTTGATGTATTAAATCTATACTTAGACTTATTGTGGCTGGAAAATGTCATTGTGTTGTCATGGATTTCTCTGCCTCTTCAGAGATTATGGTCGGGATGGGTTTCACTACAGAGGAGATTAAGGACTCTTTACTCAATCAGAAATATAATGAAGTCACAGCGACATATCTACTGTTGGGCCTGAAGACTGAGGTAATGCATCTGTAAATGTCAGATGTGCAGATATAGTCAGTAATATGTTATATCATGACGATTAAAATGCATTATGTTGTTTTAGCTATCTATTAGGGGTGTATTGATTCACAAAATTCATGGGTCAGTGGCGTCACTGGTTGGTAACTTTTCAATAGACTCTTTTCACATTTCCGGGTTTCTCAGTAGGGGAAGGCACCATAGCTGGGTAAATTTAGAGCGCAGTGAATGGGTGAGAACATCAAATAACTTTTTACAGTCCCATTTGCTGAAATAATAAAAGAACAAAGCCACGATGGTGTTATCAAGACTTTCAGAAAAAGGAAAATAATTGTGTGAGACTGATGACAGCAGCCAGAGGAGAGAATAACGTCATATTTACTCTTGCCCCCTAGACGCTACATTAGAAACACTTCGCATAAGCGGTCATTCGTTTTTTTGTAATTTGACTCAAAGATAATATAATACATACATAAATACATATAAATGTACATACATTTTTAAAAAATCTGAATATTAAAAACTTTAGAGGATTTAAGATTATGATGACTGTTAAACGTGTCATAACAGTCTTATGAAAAGGGTCCATACAGCAAAATGAAGTTTCCTTATTTTTACTTTTTTTATCTATTGAAATAATCATTCATTCATTCATTTTCTTTTCGGCTTAGTCCCTTTATTAATCTGGGGTTGCCACAGTGGAATGAACCGCCAACTTATCCAGCACATGTTTTACGCAGCCGATGCCCTTCCAGCTGCAACCCATCACTGGGAAACAACCAGAAACACCCATTCACACTCATACACTACGGACAATTTTAGCTTACCAATTCACGTGTACCGCATGTCTTCGGACTGTGGGGGAAACCGGAGCACTCGGAGGAAACCCACTCAAACGCGGGGAGAACATGCAAACTCCACACAGAAATGATAAAAGTCCCAGCCAAGGCTCGAACCAGCGACCTTCTTGCTGTGAGGCGACAGCACTACCTACTGCTCCACCGCGTCGCTCTATTGAAATAATATTTAATCTTTTTTTTGAACAATGATGGAGCTGTACTTGACCCATCTGTGGTGTCTTCTTAGCAGCATATAAAACAAAAACTGCTCCTTATTAAAAAGAAATGTAACATTGTATTACTTATGAACAAATGCAAAGAAAATGACTACATTCTGTATATATGGATCACAGTGTGTGTTTTTACTCGGTGCCCACATTTTCTGTGGACAGCACAGATCTGCTTGATGTGAAAGTGTCACCTGCAGTGGAAAACAGCCTCTGGCTATTGGGACAAAGGCACAGGCAGGAATTAGAGTCTGGCAGAAATGGGCTCGTGAAGGAATAGTGTAAATGTGGGGCTCAATTAATGTGAAGAGTAAGCTCTGTGTATACTATATAGTTACAAAGTTTTTCAGTTGTTTTCAATTAGAACACCAACAGCATGACAGTGCTTCACGTGAAACAATCACTCCGCAAAGTAAAAGTCCTGTGGGGCGCATTGAAATTAGCATTTTTTTTTATTCGATGTTTGATGTCATTTCAACTAAAGCATAAAGACAGCGTGGAATATATATATATATATATATATATATATATATATATATATATATATATATATATATATATATATATATATATATATATATATATATATATATATATATATATATATATATATATATATATATATATAGTAGCTCCTCCCCTTTTTGAAAAACAGCCAATAGAGTTTTGTTTTTTATCATAGCTCTGCCAGTTAGAGTGGTTAAAATAAAACACATCAAATGAAAAGCAGATTAGCAGCATCTTGAAGGGAATGGGACTTGTCAGATACAATTTTGTTTTAGGGTTTGATTGGTCAAAAGAGTTGATGAGAAACTGAAGTATGAGGTGATGTAAAAAAAAAAAAAAAAAAATCATTGATCGGTTTAGGCAGAATTGACAAACTGCAAGCTTGGAATGCTTATATCTTCTAAATGCTAGTTATGTGACTTTTTTTTCCGCAATGCAGCAGAAGCGCTCTCAATGTGTTTTAAAGAACGTTTGCATTTTCAGATATGCAAAAACTTTTGATGGTCCTAAATGTATTCTTATGTTTTGGCAGTGGCGCCCCCAGAAAGTTTTCTTAGGGGTGGCTTGATGAGGCTACACCAAATTTTGGGGTGGCACACAAAAACATTATGAATTCAGTTTAATGTTGTAATTTTGTTTCTAGTAAATGAAATAATGTGGTTTTGATTAATTTAAGGAATTACTCCTAAAATATTGCTATAATTCAGCAAGTACATGTGCAAACCAAATAATTATCAATATTTAGTTTTAAAGAACTTTTCATATATATAAATATCTTTTCGGTTATTTTTTACATACTTTTTATTGTACAGCATACAGTAATGCCATGTCTAAAATTAATGAAGATTAATGAATTAATTAAAAAAACAAACAAATACAACTATAACACACAATAACAACTGTATACACACACACACTCACTATACAGATCATAATATTATTTATCCATATTCCTTTTTGAGCCACAATATTATTAATACAGCTTCTTCAATTGATGTACCTTAAGGTAAATAATAAATTGCCATTGCTGCCCATTGAAGGTGTGTGCATGCTATCAACGATGGTCGGGGAGGGGGAGGGGCAGTGAATGAGCTACATCAGTGGCACCAATCAATCAACAATAATTTAGTGGCTCCTATTTATGTATTTATTGAAATATTGGGAATTTCCGTAAGTACATTTAAATTAATAATATCAACAGCAAAGTCATATAAGGAGGTCACAGAGGTGGCCAGAGTTTACACAGGGGTGGCTGTGTTGATATACCTTTTTGCAAAATACATCCACAAAATAATTTTTTTTTATGAAGTTTTTAGCCTTTGTAAGTCAGCCAGTACAAAAAATTAGGTGCTAAATTTGGATTTGTGGTTCTCAGTAGAATAAAACACAGTTTTTTATTTCAACACTACAAATCTCTTAATAAAAAGTGTACAATCTTGTGAACCCAAAGTCATGTTTCATCTCTCATCATCAAACAATACTAAACAAATGATGTTATATCATATATATTTTTTAAAAGAATGCAAGCGAACTTGAAATTGTTGTGGTAAAATCAGCTTATCTGCTGCAGTTGAACGTCAGCGTTTCATCCCCAAGATGCAGCCAGCCAATTTCAGTGCATGTCAATTATTTAGTTATTTGTTTATTGAAATATTGTGAACTTACATAATTGCATTTAAAGTATTAATATCAACAGCAAAATCATTTTGGGATGGCCAGAGTTTACACCAGGGTTGTCATGGCCCTTGTGGGTGCCTCTGTGTTTTGGTAATTTTATTACCAACCAAACCGAAAGTCTTATGCTAGTAGTTCAATACGAAGACATTTTTAATTCTCTCAACTTGCGTTTGTCACAGGATGGTGCTGAGTCACGAGTTAGCGGCAGTATGACATTGCCGCGGGTGCGTCCGAGCCCAATTACCAATGGAACCAACAAACACTCCTCCTCTTCATCATCTTCCTCATCCTCACACAGCAAGACTCAGCGCAGCGCGTCTACCTACCACCGCCAGCGGCGGCACAGTGACTTCTGTAAGAGATACTTGAGCTTAAAGTCTAAATGAAAATATACTTCGAGCAGTTAATGATTGTAATTATTGTTAGTTTGCTCTGCAGGCGGTCCCAGCATGCCTGTGATGCACCCTAAGCGTAGCCCGACTAGCGGCGGAGATCGTGAGCTTCGTGAGAGCCGCATGCCGCCGAGGAAGGCCAGCTGTAGCGTTATGGGCAGTCGGACTCTGCCACCATCAAGTCCAATGGTCAGCACCGCCAACAACCCCAACAAGGCTGAGATACCCGATCGACGCAAGGAGATGACAGCCACCACTGTGAGAGACATGTTTCTTATTTAATCATTCATTAATTATATGCAAAAGTTAGAGGTATAAATACGTCAAGTCAGTCAAGTCAAAGTCAATTAAGTGGCAGCGATTACTTTTAAAATGTTACAGAAAATTCAATTAAAATAAATGTTGTTTACAGGGCTTGACATTAGCTTTTTTGATCAGCTGCCACTGTGGCTAGTATTTTTCCAACATTACAAGCCACTAGCCATTTTCACTAGCTACAATTTTATAGGGAAAATGTACTTTATATGCATAAAATTTGACTTTGGCATGCTAAAATTACTTGTGGATGAGCTTGCTCAATGAGCGTGAGCAAATGGGTTGTGGTTGCATCACAATTAGTTTTATTTCACATGACTTTTCAGGGCTCAACACTAAGGATTTACCAAATTTTTCTCTAGCCACACCAAAAAAAAAAAAAAATACTAATAACAATTCTTAGCCCAAAATAACTGTATGCAAAAGAAAGCAGGTGAAAAACATACCGTGCACGATAACGAAAGGATGATCATGTGAAAGGTAAAAGTGAAACAACATGCTGCTTACAAAAAGACCTTTAAAAAACCTGGAGTTCTTGGAAACAGCAGGACTGTGGGTGCCCGCTTTTTGTCAAGTCTATTTAAAAGAGAACCGAACCATTTCTTTCTAAAAAAATTTTAAACACGTGCATAACATCACCTGAAATCAGCCTTGACATTGAAGCCCTCATCAGTGCGATCATCATCTCATTCAGTATTCACCTGCTTTCTTTTGCTCACGCGAACACAGTTGTTATTGTCATCTCTCACACTGGCCCCTCATTGGGCAATCCTTATTGTTGGACTCTGCTTTCTAAGAAAACTACAATTTTAAAATTATCTTCAACCAGCCAAAGTGGCTAGTGGGAGTGATTCTCTAACCCACCACAGCTCAAATATACCCACATTTAATGGGTTGACAGGTGTTAATGTCAAGTCCTGGTTGTTTACGAACATTCTATTCACTAACAATGCTGCAGCTGAACACAGTTGTTTTTAATAGTATAGTATGATAGTAATAGGGATTTTTCTTAGGCAGCAAATCAGAGAATGAATTGTGATGGGCCAAGCGTCAAGACTGGAGTAGTGACGCTGAAAATTCAGCTTTACCCTTAATATATTAAAAATATTTACAGTTTTTACAGTGGCATATTTTTTAAAATCAGAATTAAAATTCAGAAAATAAATTGTTTAGCCACATCAGGGCAGTTGTGTTCCTAATTCCGACAGTGGGTAAAATTTACTTATGCTAGTCACTACATTATGTCAGTGTATTTTGTCACTGTCGTCACAAATGTGTTATGATTCATAAAATGGTCATTTTAGACATTAACTATGATGCAGACCTGACCCAATGCATATCATACACCCTTGAAATCTTCCCTCTAACAGACTAAACATCACTCATGAAATTCAGTGCCTGTAATACCTGTTATGCATCCATACAGTGAATCGCCTTTTTATCTATTGTAAGTTAAACTGTCATTTGCTTAGTTGTCATGTTAAATCTAGAGATGGCATTGTTTGAGATGTATTTATTATAACAACTTGACATAACCAAATACATCACAACATTTGTCAAGACAACATGCCTTGTTATAAACACAATTATAGTGGCCTCATGACAACCGTGTTATATATTTGATAACAGCAGGGCTTGACATTAACTTTTTTGATCACCAGCCACTGTGGCTAATAGTTTTCCAACATTACTAGCCACTCATTTTCACTAGCCACAATTTTATTGTTGGGAAAATATATTTTATACACATAAATATGACTTTGACATGCTAAAATGACTTATTTAGATTTTGCGTTATCTCCACATGCCTCATTCATTTCACTTTTTGTGTGTCATGTATGAGCTTGCTCAATAATCATGAGCAAATGGGTCATGGTTTCATAGTATTGCAATTAGTGTTAATTTCACATAATTTTCAGAGCTCAAAATGAAGGATTTACCAAATTAATCTCTGACCACACCAAACATAAACAATTAATTATTTCTTGGCCACAAATTTTAAATGAGTCAAAATAAACAAAGTATAGCTGCATACTATACTTTTTATTTAACAAAACATATGCACAGTAATCTGTCCTGGCTAAAGGTCCCAGATCACCAGTTAACAACACATAAAGGGGGAGTTACTCTCCCATTAAAGCAATGCTATTGTAAAAAATGATAATTAACCCATATTAACACAAAAGAAAGCAGGTAAAAAACATACCGTGTGATAATGAAAGGATGATCACACACACACGGTTAACTTTAGACCCATAAATAATCTGTTCAAAGAATGGTTAAAGCGAAAGCAACTGGTGCTGCTTACAAAAACCGGGAACTCTTGAAAGGAGCAAAACTGTGGGTGCATGTCCATCACTTTTTGTCTAGTCTATTTTAAAGAGAACCGATCACATCAGTTGTGTTTCTAGACACAGTTGCTTCACGCGAGGAAAGAGGAGTGCGCATGCGTTTTAAACAGTCTTGCGCATTACCTCAGCTGTTAGCGCCCATGATTATCCTCTTATTCGGTGCTCACCTTGCTCACGCAACCGCAATTATTTTTGCAATTATTATCTTCTTGCAATTATTATCTTATCAATTCTAAGATCCCCTTTGCATGCATATTGGACCATCCTTATTGTCGATCCCTGCTTTTAAGAATTATTATCCTGGAAAATTATTTTCAACCAGCCAAAGTGGCTAGTGGGATTGTCTGTCTACCTGCATTTGGCGGGTTGGCCGGTGTTAATGTCAAGCCCTGGATAACAGCATCTTTAATATTTTTCTTGAACTCAGCTATAGTGGTACAAATTGAACTTGTCTGTAAATATTAAAATTTAATTAAATAAAATGTCATTTAAAATAAAATGTCATTAAATATTAGTGACGCTGTTATCAATTTATTTGACAGGCTATTTACAAAGTGATCACAAACATATTCATGACAGTTATAATGACAATCATGTTTATGACAGATTTATGACAAGTTATGTTGTCTCAGTCTGTCTTTGTCATGACAGCTTGACAATACAAAGCATTTTTTTGTCAGTTGGCATAGCAAAGACATCTTAAACAATGTCACCTTTGCAGTTGAAAATGACATTACTGATCTAATGGCAGCTGTCACAAGCATGCATAAAATCTGCTTCATATTCATGACTCCATACGTGTTACCAAAATGGGTTATTACATTTTGAAAAAGCCATGTGTAAATTTGGTTCAGTTCATTCAGTTCTGATGTTAATGGCATTAATATGAAATCTTGTGTTCCGTCTCTGCTGTAGAACAATATCCCAGGAAGCACTATGACCCGCAGAAACACATATGTATGTACGGATCGTTCCAGCACTGACCGACACTCTCTGCTGCAGAACGGCAAAGACAACAGGTGTCAAACATGTACATGCACAAGCACTGCCACTATGCTGCATAATGTAGTGCTCTTTCACTAATAACTCCTGTTTGTTTCTGTCTTCAGCTCTCTGTCCCACCGCCTGCCCCCCACCTCTCCCTCCACCCTCAGTATTGTGGGAGCAGGAGCCTCCTCCTCCTCGTCCTCAGGCGAGCGATGTCGGCTGACCCGTGGATCCACCATCCGGAGCACCTTCCATGGGGGTCAGCTCCGTGACCGCGTACCGCCCACCTATGGACCTCCGCCCACATCGCCAACCCTCAGCCATGACGCCGGAGCCCTGCCGGCCAATGCCCGCAGCCGGGCCACTTCTAATCTGTTCAGCAAACTCACCTCCAAACTCACACGCAGGTAAGAGGAGAGACTGCAAATCATCACTCGACAGAGAAATGTGTAAAACATTATGTAGATGAGGAAGCTCTGATCCAGGGAGAAGTGGTTCTTGTGGCAAGTTTACACTGACAAAGATTTTAATGCGGGAGGATGAGGATGGCAGGTTATTCATTCATTTATTCATTCATTTTCTTTTCAGCTTAGTTCCTTTATTATTCTGGGGTCGCCACAGCGGAATGAACCGCCAACTTATCCAGCATATATTTTACACAGTGGATGCCCTTCCAGCTGCAACCCATAACTGGGAAACACCCATACACTCTCATTCACACACATTCACTACTGAAAATTTAGCTTACCCAATTCACCCAATTCAAGTCTTTGGACTTGTGGGGGAAACTGAAACACCCAGAGGAAACCCACATGAAGACGGGGAGAACATGCAAACTCCACACAGAAATGCCAACAGACCCAGCCGAGGCTCGAACCAGCGACCTTCTTGTTGTGAGGCAATTGTGCTACCCACTGCGCCACCATGACTGCCGTTGGCAGGTCACTTTTTAATTTTAGTCACGTCTAGGTGTTTATGCTGTTAGAGATAGCAGGGTATTATCATTCGTGCTTTGGCTTAGTCCATGATTTATCCACAGTGGAACCACCAACCACTCATAGTATGTTTAAACCAGCGGATGCCCTTTCAGCCACAACCTATCACCATGGTATTTCAGAAAAGACCATTCACACATCTATTCCAAATACCGGTAGATTCGTATTCGGTTTGTTTTTGTAAACACACAAGGGCTCAGGCTTTTGTTGATGGTTTCACTTTTATTCAAAGCTTTAGCATTCATGCAGCTGCTTTTGTCCCAGGGACATCCAAAGGCAGAAGAGCTAACCGCGGCTAAATGTTTACACATTTGACTACATTACAAATTCTGTAGATGGATAAATATTGTAAACAACTTTGATGAAAACATATGGAGGAACACTTTCTCATGTCAAGATGTACATAATATGTGTGTGTGTGTGCTGGCGCTCACCGAAGCACTCCTTCATGTGCACATGTGTCAAGCAACTAAAGCAGAGCTTAAAGGTAAACAAACAGCGGCTTATCATAGTTTTTTTTTCACAGTTGGCATTAAGAAGAAACATAGAAACGTTACCTGACTAACATCTAGCAGCTAAATGTGTGGAAAAGTATTCAAGGCTTTTATTCTCATAAACAGCGCTGATGAGAATGCGTCTGAATGTTCTGATAGGTCGGAGTAGACGTCTCACGTCAGTGTGTTCTAACTAAACATGCTCTTTCCGGCAATTTTCCTTATGCGTTCACACAGCGCAGCATTCCGGCAAATTACCAGTAATGTTACAACTTTTTCTTTTTGGAAAGGGCCTGTTCACACATGATCCCTTTTCGGAAAGGTCTGTATGTGTGAAAGGGGCTACACATTAATCTCATTCACACTCTCATACACTTATACACTAATTCATTCAATTTACCTGTACCTGTGGGGAGCACCCGGAGGAAACCCACACGAACATGGGGAGAAAATGCAAACTCCACACAGAAATGCCAACTGGCTCACCTGGGACTCGAACCAGCAACCTTCATGCTGTGAGGCGACAGTGCTGACCACTGAGCCACTGTGCTGCCATACAGGGTATCATATCATAAAAAATTAAGGGCATAGTTCACGCCAAAAAATGAAAATTCTGTTATGTATTACTCGCCTCATATCACTTCAACGAAACTTTCATTCATCTTCAGGAATACAAGTGAAGATATTTTCAATATATTCTGAGCGCTCTCTGAAACCTCCATAGACAGCAGCAGTCTCAAGACGTTCCAAAGTCCAGAAAAGAAACCAAAAACATTGTCAAAACATTCCATGTGAATTCAGTGGTTCAATTGTAATCATATGAAGCTCAAAGAAAATGTTTGTGGTGCGAAAAACTGTAAAAACATTTGTGATTGCATGTCTCACATGTCAGATCAGGGTGTGCCTTTTACCATGGATAACACAACGCTTGTGTGTTGCTTTGCTGAATATAATGGCAATGTGTCGTACTGCCTGTAGTAAATGTGCATTCTGATGATCTGATGTGGGAGAGAGCATATAAGCAATCTAAGTCGTGTTTAGAGAGCTTTGTGTGATTAAAGTTGAACCACTGAGCTTATATAGAATGTTTTTGGTTCCTTTTCTGGACTTTGAATGTCTCATGTATGGAGGATGTGAGAGCTCTCTGATTTAATCTAAAATATTTTCATGTATGTTCCAAAGATGAATGAAGATCTCAGGAGATTGGAATGACATGGTGGTGGGTAATTAATAATAACAGGTTTTTTTATTTTAAGTTAAACCATTCTTTAATGGGAATAAATACAATGCTCCTTATGGCAAATGGAGTCTGATCTGAAATGAGCTGCCATATTGGTATAAGAGAATTTTTTGGTTTGCTAGAGACCGTTTTAGTTCTGCATGTGAATGTGGTGCTGTTTCTTGGACTGATGATGTAAAACTCTTGACTTGTCTTCAGCCAGTCTGGCATTAATGACAGCAGAGATCCCTCGGTGTGACATGGCTTAAAGCTGGGAACATGTTTGTACAGTCTGACAAGCAACAATCTTGAAGGACTATTATAAATTGTACAGTGTGTACTTTGCTGAAAAAGGACAAATGCATCATACTGGTTGTGGTCAGATTTTGATTTGTTTTTAAATTCAATTCCCACAATCAGTCACACCTCTCCTTATATAAGAACAGAGCCATAACTTAGATGGAAATCACAACACATTGGAAGGCATGTCGATTCACCTAATTTAAATGAAACAATTTGTTTATTTTTGGCTTTCTGGTAAATAAGAAAGCGACACGGTGGCTCAGTGGTTAGCACTGTTGCCTCACAGCAAGAAGGCTGCTGGTCTGAGTCCCGAGTCAGTTGGCATTTCTGTGTGAAATCTCCCTGTGTGGGCGGAGGTTTCCTCTGGGTGCTCCAGTTTCCCCCACAGTCCAAAGACATGTGGTATTGGTGAGTTGAATAAACTAAATTGGCCGTAGTGTATGTTTTTGCATGTGAGAATGTATGGGAGTTTGCAGCTGAAAGGGCATCTGCTGTGTAAAACATATGCTGGATAAGTTGGCGGTTCATTCCGCTGTGGCAACCCCTAATAAATAAAGGAACGAAGCCAAAGGAAAATGAATGAATAAATGAATGAATAAATGCTAAATAAGAAACTGCCTAATTAACATTCCCACACTGAACTACAATCATGCGCATCACTGTCTTCACTATTGGTAGTAATTGCATTGTGGTAGTTTTAATGAACGTACACTTTGAACTGAATCTTCAGACAAGGGCAAAACACATTGCCAAAGATCACTTGCTGTTCTCACAGGACTACTGAAGGGATAATGAAAGTGACTCAGAGTCCTTAAAAGCCTTTTTAGGTCTTAAATGTTTTAGTGATATTACTTATAATTATTTCTTAAATCTGACTGACCCATTGACGATCATTGTTTATGATCATTGAACGATCAGACAAAGTTTTTTCCCACAGTAGTTATTGCGTTATCAGAAAGAGCTGAGGTACAGATCAAAGCACAGGTGATGTGATGTGGAGATCTGTTATACTCTCATGGAAACAATCTACCATGGTTGGAAACATAACTGGTGCAGTCGGTTCTGTTTGCCATTGCACTGACAAAAAGCAGTGCTTGTTCATCCACAGCTCTGTGGCTTTCAAGACCTCAATATAAAATATTCAGTCTTTTTTCTAGCACCAGCGGTAGCCGCATTCACTTTAACCATTCGTTGAACACCATTTAAAGGACCTTTCGCTCAGCTCATACCAGAGTGCCAAACACATGACGGTTTTGAATGTGATGGAATTTCTGCACAAATCTCACTGATAGAGTGTGAGTGAAGGCTACTAGCTGATTTATATGAGGTAAACATTTTAATATGTACAAAATACTCTGACAGGAAAACTAGCCTACGCTAGTTATGTTTCTATTAAATAACAGAAGTAACAGAAGCACAACACTGTGTAAGTTTACATGGACACCTATTTTCCAGTTTTATAATACAATTAAGGCAATACTCTGATTAAGAATCTACCATGTAAACAGTGATTTGTAAACACTATTCTTTGCACCTACCAAGTGAGTGAAGAAAGACAATCGTGCGGTATCAAATTCTATTAAAACAACATGCTTCTAGCAGTTCAAAATCACATCTAATATCTTGTTTGTCACGGGGGCATGCATAAAATGTTCCTAAATGAAAGTCAAAGTGCCAAACTGCAGTTAAAGTCGACAAATTAAAAATGAAACACCCAAAATTACATAAAACTCTGGAGGAAATGTGGATAGTGTGATGACGCAATGACGTTAATCGAATTACAGTTGAAGTCAGAATTATTAGCCCCCCTGAATTATTAGCCCCTTTGTTTATTTTTTCCCCAATTTCTGTTTATCTGAGAGAAGATTTCTTCAACACATTTCTAAACATAATAGTTTTAATAACTCATTTCTAATAACTGATTCTCTTTGTCATGATGACAGTAAATAATATTTGACTAGATATTTATCAAGACACTTCTATACAGCTTAAAGTGACATTTAAGGCTTAACTAGGTTAATTAGGTTAACTAGGCAGGTTAGGGTAATTAGGCAAGTTATTGTATAACAATGGTTTGTTCTGTAGACTATTCAAAAAATATATAGCTTAAAGGGGCTAATACTTTTGACCTTAAAATGGTTCTTAAGATAAAACTGCTTTCATTCTTGCTGAAATAAAACAAATAAGACTTTCTCCAGAAGAAAAAATATTAT
This sequence comes from Danio aesculapii, assembly GCF_903798145.1. Taxonomy (NCBI): domain Eukaryota; kingdom Metazoa; phylum Chordata; class Actinopteri; order Cypriniformes; family Danionidae; genus Danio; species Danio aesculapii. The sequence goes on from NC_079439.1 coordinate 38,207,010, forward strand.
CAGACACACTGGGAAAATTTCCTTGCTCTGTTAAACATAATTTGGGAAATATTTTAAAAAAGAAAAAAAAATTCAAAGGGGGGCTAATAATTCTGACTTCAACTGTATATGCTTTAACATGTAAAACGAGATCATGAAAGGAACATTCAAAAAGCAACTCATGTAAACACCTTAATCATATTATTGTCTTATTCAGATTAAGATTAATAATTTTATTACTGATGTCCATGTAAACGTTATCACTGTCACATTTGATTTGAGCAAATACTAAAATGAATTAGTGGACTCACTCCACCTCTTCACGACAGTTAGTTTTTAAAAATGTCAGATGTTTTTAAAGAAAACGGTACTGTTTGTTGATATGCGCAAGTATTCATTGTCATATAAGTTGTTATTTAAAAATGAGTCTTTAATTTAACTCTGTAAATACTCTGGTGTCTTCCAGTTACTGTCAGTTGCGGTCAGTGTAAACAGAGTTGATCGCTTAGTCAGTGGTTGGTTTAGAAATGTGTACATTTGAAAATATAATTTTGACACATGAAAATTTTGAGTTGGTCACACATTACTGCCTCAAATAATGGGATTCATTTAAAAAAAAAAGGGTTACTGGAGTGCTGCCTGTCCAATAACACTAGGGTCCCGCAAGGGGATTTTTCAGCTTTAAAGTTGGTTTTACACTCACGCTTCATGCCTTCATCTCTCCTTGGCTTATTGCCTGTCTTTTTGAAGCTTTGCAAATGTGCACCTTTCCTAATCTCTCCCTCTTTGTTCTTATTTCTGTTTCCTTTCTTTCATCCTATTGCATTTGCTCTCGCTATCACTTGATATCCTTCTCTGCAACTTTTCTCACTCTTTCTCTCTTGCTGTCCTCATTGTGTCTCTCTTTCTCTCTCCTAGGGTCAATCTTGACCCCTCTAAACGCCAGGGCTCTAATAAATCAGTGTCGGGTTGCACTCTTCCACAGGGATCCAAAACAGTTAGTAAGTTCCCCTGTCTGCCTTTGTTTGCCTGTCTGCACGTTCGTCTGTCTCTGCACATGGCATGCTCGTCTGCATGCAGTCTCTTTTGCAGAGTCTGGTAAACAGGACGTGAGGGTGAGGAAAGTCTGGATGATGGTGCATGGAGGGTTTGTCTCGTATCAGTTTGCATGCATCCAGTTGTCCTATTGCAGATTAGGTCAACGTTGGTCAATTAGTTATATATTGACCTGATAGCACATGAAATTGTCGAGTCGTTTTCAGACAGGACAGGAGAGATCAAGTTTGTATGTTTGTCTTTTTAGTTGGTCATCGTGGAGTTGTGTTGCATGATTGGGACAATATTGGTTCGATGCAGGCATCTTAAAGTCTGTGTTTCTTTGCAGGGTCTCAAATGAATCTGAGGGAGTCAGCAGATCTTCGGTCACAGGGTGAGTCCTGCATGTTGGGATTTACAATTGCCTGCTATAAAGGCATTTTAGATCCTATTGACCATGCATTGGAACTAGTACCTTTCTGTTGTTTAGCTATTGGTGAGATAGTAGTGACATTTTGATTTAACTTCAGGTCATTTAAGGAAAAATAAGATTTTTTTTTTCATGCTAACAAGAAGAACAGACTTTTAACTTTGTGCTGGAGGGAGAAATATTTGTATTTCAAACTGTAGTTGACTGTATTATTGAGAAAGTATGAATATTGTTAAAATATAGTTGGTAGATGTTGAATAATAGGAGCATGAAATGTTTAGTGATGTTTTAGTTTAGGGTTAGGTTCAGGGTTAAAATCTAGTTATTAACCTATTAATGCCCAAGGTGTTTTTTACATGCATTTTTTATTTCCCTTTGCTATTTGGGCTTATTGGATCCTAATTATATTAAAAATCAAAGTATCATCTTTTGATAAGATGTAATTTTAGAGAAAAATGATGTCCATATATGTGGACTCGTGGTCCGAATTTACATAAAACACTTTTTTTTAACTTGCTTTGACTATCAGAGAGTAAAAACAACATTTCTTCCCCATTTTGGGCAGTTAAAAATAGTGTTTGGGACATTTCATATGCTGCAAAACAGTTGCAGGATGACACCGTATGTCTGTAACAAAATATAAAACATTCAAAGTATTTTAAATAGCCACTTAAGAGCTAAAATGTGCTGTCCATGTATGTGGACACTCAAGCCCTAGGAGGTTAATATAATTAGTGTTGGGGGTAATGCATTACAAGTAACACGAGTTACGTGATAATATTACTTTTCTGAGTAATGAGTAAAGTAACGCATTACTTTTACAAATCTAGTAATAATATTTGAGTTATGTTTAAAATGTGTAACGCGAGTTACTTTTTAGTTTAATTAATTAGCTTATAAAAAAGATATAGCTGAATTAGAATGAACATAGTCACGTTGAATCCCACAGTCCTTAAGAGAATGCAGAAACGGACAGAAACCAAGATGGCAGCGCCTTACATTTCTGCGATGAAGGTTTTATCATTATTGAACAGATCGAAGAAAGGGAAAAGGGGATCGTCTCATCAGACAGTGATTTTACTTCACTAATATGACAAAAAGTGCAGAAGTAACAAAAGCATTGCTTTACATTTTCATTAATTTGTATATGTGGCATAATGCTTGTACATTATTATTTTTTGATGTTTTTTTTTTGTTAAGGTAAATGAAGGTGTAGGCTATCTGGTGCATTGTTAATGGCAGAGCTCATGCATTTAAAAAAAAGAAGAAAACAACTCTGCAAGTTATGAAACAGACCAAGCTTCAGCGTGGTCAGAAAAAGGAATGCAAAAGTAACTCAAAAATAATGCAAAACATTATTTAACATAAAATGTAACTAAGTAACACAACTAGTTACTTTTTTATGGAGTAACTCAATATTGTAATGCATTACTTTCAAAAGTACATTTTCTAAATACTGGTAGTCAGTATATAATGTCTATATAAATTGAACAAGAAAATAAATTGCTACTTTAAACTTTAGAGAGTTAGCTGAGATGTAGTTGCAAAGATAGTTATGAAGTCTGAGCGTCTAAAGATGACAATCAAAGTAAAGTGAATCCAATTATTTTTTTTAAGACAGCAAATCGTCAATTCACACAAAATTACCAGGAAAAATTATATGGCAAGTAAGGGGTAATGTACATCTACGTGGTTGTTGTTGTTAAATAAAGCCTAATGGCTTATTAGCATTGCTGTAAAAGCATGAAGAGCTTTATTCTGTGAAAACGATAACCTAAATGTACATTATTTTGCTTTTTACACAGCTACTTATAAGACATTGACCTAAGCGCTAATAAGTTAACTCTTTAACTGAATGTAAAAATTAAAGAAACAAAAACATCTAAACACTAACCTACACATTATTGAGTCACAAGGTGGTGCCCAATGGCCAAGAATAGTGGTGTGACCAATATAAGCTCAAACATAAGCATGTGAATATATTCACTAATAATTAAGATGATTGGAAATTCCAGATGAGCCTGTGTTATTATTAGTTTCAGCAGTTGTTATCTGGGAATAATATACCTTGGAAAGTCTTGATTGACCAATAAGAATCAAGTATTCCGGAGATCTTTGTAAAATAATTGATGTAAAAATCCAAACAAGATATATTAATACAAATAGTAAAGCTATAAAATAGACAGGGAGATAAAATAAACTAGAACAGTGTTTCTCAACCACGTTTCTGGAGGACCACCAGTTCGCATATGTTTATGCCTCCTTAACCAAACACACCTGATTCAGATCATCAGCTCATTAGCAGAGACTGAAAGACCTGTAAAGGGTGTGACAGACAAAGGAGACATCCAAAACCTGCAGTGTTGGTGGTCCTCCAGGAACATGGTTGGGAAACACTGAACTAGAATATAAGTTTCAACAACAAATTTCTGAAAATTTCCTCTCTCAGCTTTGGTCCCTGTCGTTCTCACAGTCTCTTTCCTCTCTGTCCTAGTGGCCATTTATCTGGGGATCAGAAAGCGTCCGAGCCCTGGGGCGGGGGAGGGGGGTGGGATGTAAGGGCTCGTCTCTCCCGTCCCCCTCGGGCCCCTGCAGAAGTGGTACTGGCCTTGCGTGAGGCAGCGAGGGGATGCGGCTGCCAGGTCCGGCACGCTGGCCCGTTTCTGCTGTGCTGCAGTCATGGGGCGGCAGGGTCAAAGGTCGCATTCCAAGCGGAGGTGTGCCAATTGAGTGTGGGTCCCGCAGAGGCAAACGGAGTACGCTATACACGCCTGTGGGGGGCCCCGCTCGCCTTCAGGCATATTGCATCACAGATCTCAAAAGAGGTAGAGCTTTGAGGGGACGGGGAGGACACGTGACTCAGAGACGTCCCCTCACTATATCCCGACTGACCTATGTGTTACAGACTTAAATCACATCTGATCCCTCCTCCAGTCAACACTCTACACACACCAAACCAAACACGCGTAAACACAGTCACCTTAAAAGCACGGGACACTCAACCCTGACAGAAGGATACCTTAAAGTACAAAAACAAGCACACCCCTTCCATGCACAGCATAAGCCTGAGTGCTTCTTAACACGGATACACGCACACACACACACATACACACTCTCTCTGAACAGCCTCATTCACTGGATCTGGATTGAATCCAGTTTAGTATTTTTATTCTCATTCTAGTCATGAAATTCTTACTTCAATAATTGATGTCATTCTTTTTTTTAAGCCACTTTTGTATGTTTTCAACAAGTCTTGACATTTTAAACGGGTCATCATTTTTATTTTTTGTGATTTACTGTGTCTTACATTTCTTAATACCGAGTCAAAGCGTTGAATCATTGACAATGTAGGACTGTAGCTGCCAATGAACTATATGCACAAATGTGAAGTTGGCAAACTTTATCCTAACTTTATCATAGCCCTCCCAAATCTACATCACACTCGCTGGCGATCGCAAATTTGATCAGGCTGCAAGCCAACCATCTACACTTGGGTCTTGGGATTGTCCAAGCTAAATTTTCTTTCCTAGAAGATCCATTTTTCTGATGTGTAGTGCCAGTTTAATTGCGACCGGTTTTGATTTAGAAGAGACATTTAATGCCAAATGATTTGTCCTGGCCCTTCTCAAACAGGCTTGTTGGTTGTTGATGTTACTTTTTTATTTCAACTCCTGTTAAGTGACCCTTTGTCAGTTGAGTCCACTCTCCATTTACAGTCAGAGTGGTGTTGAGGGTACATAAAAAGATGGTTTTAGTGTTCAGTGGTATTAAAGACACACGTCTTGCATTGTAGATATCTGAATAACTTTCTGTCTGGATAAAACGTTTTCTATTGGATGTTAACATTCAAGATATTCAACCAGCAAGCATTTTTTGTTTTTAAAAGATGTCTAATAGATGTTTAATAGACGTCTAAATATGGTAATCTTGGCTAAAACAAGAATAAATTTGTGCTGTCAGTTAGAATTTAATATACATCTAAGAGTAGCCCAAAATAGGGCGGTGTGCGATTTTGGGGAAAATATCTAATTACGATGATTTATTTATTTTTGTTATTAAAATAAATATAAAAAAAAACTGTATTTATTACAGTTATTATAATTTATTATGATTTAATTCAAGTTCTGCTCAATAATCTGTAAGCCGTGGCAAAAATTCTGCGACTGCTCATAAAAATGACCTGTTTTTGTTCGGTGTCTGTGACTTTAAAACCAAAATATTTCCATATTAGAAATGCTGTTTTTCTTTGATAATAATTGGTCTATTGACATTTCTGAAGCAGCAAATTCCATAATCTTACTTGTCCATGCTTTCCTGTTTGTTTTCTTTTTTTTATTATGGGCTATGGACTATTTATTTATTATTTTTTAGTTCAGTTGCGCAATTCTGATTGGGCCGAACAAAAGTGTGCTCACTCAATTGGCTAGTTATAAAGCCCCAGTCAGAAAACACAATTTTGGCACGATTTGCATGATTTAGGGGGTCGTGGGGAGTCATAAATGACAAGGGGACGTCGTGACGCAACATTCAATCGTTTCTTCTAGTGTAATGTGGCATAGACAACAGATAACACGTCTGCGATGCCTCATGACACCATCGCAGAAAGTCTAGCATGTTTAATTTTTTTGAAGCATAGCAGACTGGTTTTGAAGCACTTCACCTCAGATGTTATTCGTTATTTTTGTTTACATATGGACATATCTATTTTATATTGCAGCCTTCTGCGATTAACTAAACGTAACATTTCAATTTGCGATTGCGATTTGATTTAGATTAATTGCACAGCCCTAGCCCAAAACTAGACTAGTCATCAAATAAACAGAAATTAATATGATTTATTGATTGATTTTTCTATTTGACAACTTTAACAGAAATATTCAAACAAGTCCAGTTAGACATACATATTTAAAACGGCAGAGGATAAAATACACAAATCGTGGTTTCCATCGTGGTCCTCGATATTCTTAAAAAATGAACGAGCAAATCATAAATGGAGCACAAACATCATCAGCTCAGCAACTCAGCACAACAAAAATTCTCAACTTCAACCGTAAAACAACCATTTTTTTAATTTCCCTTTTAAAAACACTTTAAAATTGAATCTTATTTAAACTCCTAGGCAGCACAATCCAAGCAACAGAGCTAGAACACAAAAAAGAATTTCTAACTGTTCAATTTTAAATCTACAAGGAGAAATATATCCCTGCTGTTAGCTCTTGTAGAATGACAGTGTACCTCAATAACTAACCTCACTAACTAAAACATAATCAAGAGAATATTTGGTACCATTATCTGTAAAATCTTAAAAGTTACCTTTTTTTCAACTTTTAAAAAGTTATTTTTACTATAATGTTCATTATTTAAATGTGTTACTTTCATAACAAATCTACACAACTTATTTTGGGCCGTCTGCAATTAATTTATAATTTTTCAGAACTGCTGCTGTATATATTGATATATATCTATATATTTTCTTTCTGTCATAGAATTTTTATTCTTGCAAATAGCATTTTACAACAACCCACAAAACAATCCCCAAATAAAACAATAAACATCTGAAAAAAAATGATAATAATAAAATTCAAATAATAATAATAAATACAAATACAGAAAAAAATAATAACAAACAATATACATACATGTATACCTTTACTCAATCCACATCTAAGGGTTTTAGGTGATTAAAAATGCAATAAATTGTTGCCACTTTTCGAATAACTGTTCTCCCCTAACTTTGATCTTGTATTTAATTATCTCAAGTCTTAAAAAGAAGACCAAATCTTTGAGCCTCAAAGAAATAGAGGAAGATTGTGGGGAGGTCCAAGACAACAGTATTCTGCTCCTAGCGAGAAGAGATGCAAAAGCCACAATGTCAGCGGGTCTCCGGTTTAAAGGTTGACACTGAGAGTGAACACCAAAGATAGCGATTAAATGGCAAACAGCCAACTTGACCCCCAGAGTATCGGAAACAATTTTAAGGAAAGTAATCCAAAAGGATAAAATACAAACATATGACTAAAGTTTAATGGTGAACGTTTACATTTATCACATACTGTTTATCTGGAACATTGGGATTTATTTTAGATAGTTTGGCCTTTGAGAGATGAGCTCTGTGAATCATTTTAAATTGGATAAAACTGAGTCTAGCGCACGAAGTGGAGGTGCGCACATTGTCTAATACTGTCTAATAATGCTTGCACTAGCCAATATTTTTAAAGTTTGGGTATCTAAGACCTCTGCCTGTCTTGCTAAAAACCTAATTTTAGAATACATTTTTGAATGGACTATACCAGCCGTCTTCTCACCTGTCAAATTACTATCTAAAATGGAACCTATCTAGAATGACTACACATATAAAGTCTGTCTAATCTGTCTATTTGAAGACTAGTGTAGTTTTGGGCTATTCTTAGTTGTCTATTAGATATTCACTGACAGTGCAAGTTTAGCCTTGTTTTAGCCAAGCTGTCGACGTCTATGTAGATGTCTAATAGATGTCTATTAGACGTCTATTAAACACGAAATTGTTTGCTGGGAAGTATATTAGAAAACTAGAAAAACATTCTCTACACACTGTCAAAAATATCTAATAACTGGTGTAGACATTGGTCATTTTCTGCCAGGACATTTCTGAAAACCCTAGAACACAACACAGTGCAATATTCAAGTAAAACACCTGTAAAAATTAATTTTTTATACATATATACATTATATTGTGTCCTATTTGTACAAATTTTATTTAAAATGCCTCAAGTATTACAAAATGAATAGAAAACTAATAATCAAACACAGAATTTGTTTGTATTGCAAAAGATTTTGTGGCTTTCCAGCATTGTCATAGAGTCACACGTCAGCTTTTCCATTAAAATTATAAAGGAAATACAAGACTAAACGTGTACCTTTACCTTAACCAATCAGATTTTCACTTAAAAATGACCAGATATCTAAAATGCAGGACATTTTCACACAGGAGTGCAGGTTCAGTTCTACTGTTGTAATTTGTTTTTGGGCAAATGCACCAACAGGGCTTTGAAAAAGAGTTTTTTTGGATTGAAAGTCATCGGCAATGTTGTCACGTGGCATCTAAACAATCCTCCATAACATAAGCAGAGATGCAGTTTGGACATTGTGACTGGCTGTGTGTTTCATGATGATTTATTTCAGCCTTCTGCGAGCTTGTGTCTTCAACAGATGTGGATGCCATTTTAACTTACCAGGGATTTCATGTGCAGACACTTGAAAAGAAGATAAACGCTGCTTCAGATTTAAGTAGAAATAGATTTGTTTGGGTCTGTTCTTTTCCCCCCACAATTAACCCTAACCCAAACACTTGGCTTGCTTTTTGACCAAACTAGTTCTGGTCATTTGTTGTATAACAAGGCCTGACTTTGCAATATTTGTCAATTTGCCAAGCTTAAAATGCGCATCAGTTCAACTGGATCAAAATATAATTGTGAGTGGTGATAACTGTGCAATAGCAATAGATGTTACTGTCATGTCTAGAAGTTGTTTCTATCTTATTGTAAAGCCATGCTTCTGCCCTGTTGGTGCTGCCGGCCCGTCGACAGAGCGAAAACAAGGGGTTGAGTTATGAGGTAAGCTATACAGGAAGATACACAGGACACCTCTTGCTAGTTCAGTTTGGATAAACAGGTTGATTTAATATGATCGTTCTGTTACTTCTCGATTACGGGGAGTCGTTGTGCTGTAATGTGTGAAATATGTTGTAGATATTTCTCCGTTCACGAGAGAGTGTTGGATTGTGGTGCAGAAAACAAGCACTTGAGTTCTTGAGTTTTGATTGTTTTGTGTGCAGTCAAGTGCTTTGGAAGTTGACCGATTCCACAGGTTTCGCTTCACGTTTGACTGTAATCTCCCCAAGTCCACCATCTTTCCTCATCCATCAACATATTTTACTTTGTTTTGTTTTTGTTGTCGTCTCGTTCACTCGATTCTCTGCCTTTGTGCCGCACATTCGCAAATACACGCCTGGTTTCTCCTCGTCCGATTTGCTGAATCACTGGAAATCCTCATGTCATTGTTCTTGTCTGCTCTGTGACTGGACTCCTGTTGTTGGAGACGCTTCCTGTTTCAAAAAGCGAACAGGGTAAAGACTGCACGTCCCGGACCAGTCTGACCCGGTCTCCGCTTCAGACCGGCTCTGTCTGGTTTGGACGGCTGAGATCTGTATCTGTTCAATGTCCATTAAGACCTCTGTGCACTCATGTTGACTTGAATCAGCTGCATCCTACGGCTCGGTGGGTTCCTACCCACGTTCGGCCACTGGAAGGCGCCAATGTCTTAAATGTGAACACTTCGATTTGTGTATATTTGCACAGGTACTTAATTAATTTTCTAGAATAATTATCTTGGGAGAAGAAGAAAAAAAAATACATTGTTTATATCAGTCAGACTCTGGCTGTATATAAAGATTATGATACTGATGATAATATTGTGAGTATAGTATATACAGTATCTTAGAACTCCAGGTTAATTCATAGCTAGAGCAGAGAGACCCTCTGCTAGCTCTCCAGACGTTTTTATGTGTGCTGAAGTGAAACACTAACCTGCAATCCTGCATGATTCAGAGCAAGGATGGAGAAAGAGAGGGAAGACTAATGTGAAATAGCAAGAAGGGGCAAAAGCAGAAGAGTTGGAGGGAGAGAGAGTGTGTGTGCGTGTTGTGCATGTATGTGTGAATGTGTGCGTCTGTGTATTGCACTACTCTGTTGCCCTGCCTCCCTCTCTCTCTCTTTCTCTCTCTCTCTTTCTCTCTCGCTCTAATGTTTGTGTGAGAGGATTATGGTAGACTTTTGCTCTGGCAGCCGTACTTGACCAGGAGTGAAAGTGTGTCGGTATGAATGAGCTTTATAATGTCCAAGGCATTAAAAAAAAAAGAGTATTAGAGAGAGGATTGCGAGTCGTGTGCTGGATGCGTTACGTCTGAACGGTAAATCGCTCCAGTTCAGTGTTGTGCTGTCTGTGACGTAAGCTGTCTGCTATGACATCGGGTTTCTCATGATGCATTTAGCTAATATGCAATATGACAGGAGAGAAGTCAGGTGGACAGACTATATATATTTAAATATGAGAGAGCAAGAGAGAGAGACAGAGAGATTCAAACCTTGATGCTGTTTGCAGAAAGTCATTTTTCCCCAGAGGTGTTTGCACCTTGGGCCAAATATAAAAATGGAAACAAAAGATCTTGAGAGAAATAAACTTCACTGATGTTGGATTCTTTGCTTGTGTTTGATTATTGCATGGTTGTGTGATTGCCAGGTAGGTGTGTGTGTGATTTTTTTGATCCATGGCTTTTATGTTTCTATCCACCAAATTTTATGCACATTTTGGAATATTACTTAAAAAGGTATTAATGGAAGCACCAAAACACGGTGGTTCAGTGGTTAACACTGTCGTCTCACAGCAAGAGGGTCGTTGGTTCAAGTCCTGGCTGGGTAAGTTGGCATTTCTCTGTTCGCATGTTCTCCCTGTGTTTGCGAAGGGTTTCCTCTGGGTGCTTTAGTTTCCACCACAGTCGAAAGACATGCTCTATAGGGGAATTGGATTAAACAAAATTGGCCAAAGTGTATGAGTGTGTATGGATGTTTCACAGTACTGGGTTGCAGCTGGAAGGGCATCCGCTGTGTAAAACATATGTTGGATTAGTTGTTGGTTCATTCCACTGTGGCATCCTCTGATGAATCAAGGAACTAAGCCAAAGGAAAGTGAACGAACGAATGAATGAATGACACCATGATGTTCATACATGCATAAAAACATGCATTCAACGGAGTAGGATAATAAACGTATTATCCGAGAATAAGAAAAAAAAGCTCAAACTATAATGGAAACAAATTTACCGAAATAAACAGATCTTGTCATAACAAAAATGGGACAAACCAGCGGATCGACAACATTATAAAATATCTTAAATGTTGATTTGGTTATTCTAAAATCCATTAACTAATGTCTGTTATTAAAGTGGTTCAGTATTATTACCTCCAGAACTGTCTTGAGTGGCTGCACTCTCAAAAAGCAGTCTTGCGCCTCCTAAAGCCCCCACTGATTCATTGCGTTTAGTCTTCTGAGGCACAAGTAATGCCAAGTTCAGACTGCACGATTTTTAAAGTAGTGATTCTAAAGTAGTTCAAAGTGGTTCGGATAATTTTACTGACTCATTAACCTGAACGAATCTTTTTTCCAAGTCATTTCAAGAGTTCACACTTGGCTGATGATTGATTATAAAGCGTGTTTGGCATGCTGTCCCTGGAGAGAGCCCTGAGCTCATAAGATCCTCGAGCCCGGGGCTCCCTCCCGTTTGCAAGGCGAGAGGGGAGTTTGAGCTCAGGTACAGTAGATCTCGATGAACTCACCTGCTGTAGTAGCAAATGAACAGAAAGTGATTGCTCTTAAGAGATAACTACTTAGTAGGTGCATGTTAATGGTGCCAATTTGGATTAGTCAACTAACTTTAGTTGCATGTTTTTGGACGGTGGGAGGAAACCGGGGAATCCTGGGGAAACCCATGTGAGCACAAGGAGAATGTGTAAACTCTGCACAGAAATGTCGGCTGGCTTGATAAGGACTAGAAACAGTGATGTTCTTGCTGTGAGGCAACAGTGCTTACCATTGGGCCATCGTGCCACCCATCTAGGAAAGGAGGAGGAGTAGGGATGGAAGGGGGGATTCTTCAAAACGAAGATGGCTGTTATATGGAACTTAGGGTATTTACAGTGGCTTAGGAATTGTCTGATTGGTGAATCATAAATTGGATAATGTGGGACCAGCCGCAAGCAATCATAAGCACGTGATCCTCTCCAAATTAGTTTATAAATAAACTTCACTTCGTTCAATTTGCCAAAATATTATTAAAATATTATGAATTGCTTTCTACAAACTCATCTACAAACAGCCCAAACGTTGATCACACTACAAACAAGTCATAACTAGAATGCTATAAGAAAGAGAAAATAATCATTTATTGTTTACCTGCTCTTTTGATTGTCAGCTCACCTCTTCTGACAGGTCTTCAAACTTAAGTGGTTTGTTCACGTCACATAGACAGTCCCATCTAAGCCTAACCAAAGCACAAAGTCTGAGCCGAAAGGCTTGAGTCTTCTGGTTTTTGAGTTGCTCGTTCATCACGTGGCCGCATTTAAAGACAGATGACTCAAACCCGAGGACTCGAGAAATGAACGGATCAAATGTTTTTCCAGCTTTAAATACATATGACTGGGTTCTGTCTTTCACTTGATGAACAAACGACTCAAACCGAGGACTCGAGATGAACGGATCAATTATTTTTCCGGCTCTAAATGCAAATGATTGGCTTCTGTCTTTCATGTGATGAACAAACGACTCAAACCTGATAGAAGACTCGAAAAATTAACCAATCTTCTACTCCACCTGCACAAATGAATGAATCACTCGCTGAGAGGATCAAAATAAACGAATTGTTCAAGATTGACCCATTACTATTTCAAAGTAGTCGTGTCACATGTTTTCACACTGCATCACTATATGGGCTAGCATTTTGTCGCTGCTTTGTTTATACTTATAGATGGATCGACAACAGGGGGGTTTACACGGAATGACTTTACAATAAGAAGAATCGACGTCAACTTTGTCTCAGTATACAAACTAGGTCTGACAACCAAACACAACCGAGGAGTGACATGGAAACAATGTGAGGTCATGTAGTATATCTCTGTTATTAACTACTTAATGAGAAAGAAGCCTTTAATGGGGTAGAAAATGTACTTATTTTGCTCACCTGGTGTTTGAAGGGAATTAGCAATTTCTCCTCAACCTTTTTCTTTTTCGACGCGGTAGTGATATTGCTCAGATGACATGTCAAACAGCCACAGGTGCTCCTCCCAAATTTACACTAGTTTTTCTTCCATTTCTTGGGTCCAAATAGACCGAAAAGAAACACTTTTAACTTCTCCTCCAACCTCCTGCTGGTCTGCAGATACCCATACCAGTGGATGCTGCTCTCTCATTGGGTGTAGGTAATCGCCGATGTTATTTTCAATCAGATCACATTTCACACAGTATGACTTGAATCACCGACAGGCCCAGATATTTAGCATGCCAAAAATCTCACTAGTGTCGGTGTCTCATCTGTGATTCTCTCAGATGGCGTCTTTGATAGTTCACACAGTGTGATTGTTACTCACGTGAATGAGCACCGATTTGCCTGTGATTTCAGATATTTGTCGCCAATTTCTCAAAACCGGCGAGTCAAAATCAGGGCTTAAAGTTGTGCAGTCTGAAATCGGGATAAGTTATTATATAAGAAAAAACATTTTTCCATTATTTGTTGCCAGTTTATCAGAAAGTTGCTGTTTTGTTCTTTTTGGCTAATTTGATGGAAACAGTGCTTTATTTGCAAATCTTTTAGGCAGTATTCCAGTTTGACACAAAAGTCTAAGTCACATCTTTGGATGAAAAAAGGTTTTTGGGAGTACTTAATATGGTGCCTGATTAAAATGAAAATCTAAAGTTAAAAGAATTGGTATTGTGTTTAAAGATAAGTATTATAACTGAAAGCATGGCACCTTTTTATTTTATCCAAAAAAGGAATACTCTAATTGACAACATTTCTATTTTAAATGTAGAAAAATGTCATATAAGTACTCAAAAACAAAACTATAAATTTTAAATGTAGTTTACGAAAGCTTTCAAGTGGACTCTCGGTTATTTCTGACCTTATATATATTCACAAATTTGATCAAACAAAAGACATGTATGTGTTTTATGGGGTATTTTTATTGAAATACAACTTTGATTGATTCACTTTTTACAACCAAGGCTGAAATTGAGGTGAAGCCTCAGCAACAGGCACTCGCTCCTGCGCCGGGTATCTGATCCCAAGATGTTACCGACTTAATAGGAAACAAAGTGGAAAAAAAGATGGCGAAATGACATGGAAATTAGAGAAGAAGGGGGGAAAAAGGAAAGAAGACAGGTGCAAAGGTGAGACTGTCTTTTTGAGCAGCAGTTTCCTCTGCATTGCTGTTGGACTGTAAAAAAACAGACAAAGACGAGAAAAAAATGGAAGAGCTCCCGCTTTACTTCTGGGCAGGGATCATGCTGTCGATGGACTCGCCCTTTTCCAGCTTCTTCTCCATCTCCACCATCAGCTTGACACCATCAACCACACACTGCACCTGCTCAACCTCTGAAGAGCCGATACGGTCAGCGTTGGAAATGTCAAACACTCCACCAACGGAAGCGGTGTCCACACCACCTGAGAAAAATCGATGAGGATGGAGAGGTCAACATCTGGAGCACATCAAGAACACTATATCTTCAAGATTGACATCTTTACAGTATGTTCAGTGTGTGTATACCTGTGCCACGCTTCTGCAGGCGCAGTCTGGTCAGGATCTCCTCAAACTTGGCATGTGTGCTGAGCTTGGGCAGCTTGACGTGGACTCCACCGCGCAGGCCTGTGCCCAGGTTGGAGGGGCAGGTCAGGACGAAACCAAGATGCTCGTTCCACATGAACCCATGGTTGTGCTTCTTGAAAACTTCCTCAATCTGTCAAAGCAGAACATGCACGTTCTCACACACTGTCTGTGACATCTGAAGTTTATGTGTAAATATTTATCTGTGTATGTTTTGCATACCCTCTGAAGACCAACGCAGAAGCGCTTGAACACTTCCTTCATGTTGCCACCCTTCTGCATGGAAATGACACGCAGGTGATCCTCCTCGTTCACCCAGACCAGGAAGGTCTTGTTCTCATTGTGCCTGTAAGTGAAGCAATTGAATGTCTCATTTCAAGAGTTCACACTTAGATATGGCTTGACTCTATTAGCAGGTTTGGCATGCTGTCCCGGGTGAGAACCCTGAGCTCAGAGATAATTGAGCCCAGGGCTCTCACCTGGTCAATAAGCATATAAGGGGGTCCAAGATCAGGTAGGTCTCGAGAGCTCCCCCTGGTAAAAGGAGGAGATAGTGGGGATTCTTCCAAAATGAAGATAAGGCTAGGGGGAAATTGGTCTATTTATTGTAGGCTTGGATCAATCTTACTGGATTACTGCTGATTACAGATGAGAGACCAGCTGTGATCAATCATATCAATTGTTCCTCACGAAATTAGTTTGTAAAACTTCACTTAAAGCTGCGGTCACACTAAGGTTTGAGCTTGCGAACTTCTCTAGTACGGCGCTGCAGAAAGGGGCAGGATTAAACAAGATGATTAGACGTTTAAAAAAGTGGGCGATTGGTCCATGTATTAAATTTCTGTCCAGAGAGGTCATGTTTTGATCTTCGATTGGTCTCAAGCAGTCAAGTGAGGAAATTTCGCAAGTCAGAGTTCACCAAGCTTGAACTTTCCAACACAGTGAACTGTGAAACTTGTCGCACTAGCGTGTGTTTCCGGTCTGACGCATTCACGTGCGTATGAATGGAAGTCTATGGGGAGAAAAGTGCAGCTTAATCCTGCTAATATAACTGGTCTTCTAACACTTATACTCAGTATTATTAGATAGATTTTCCAACTGATAATTTTCACAGTTTGCACTTTTTGCAGGCTACACCAGTAGTTGGTGGAGGTCTTTATGAGCAAGTAATATTCACTTAAATGATTTTTTGAAACACTGATTCATACAAAAGTCAATAAAACACGACAACTTTTGAAATGGCATATTAGATAATTGATTGGACTCACCAAATGCCTCTGGCATCGGGCCAGTCACGGGCCATACCAGCAGCCAGCAGCAGGGGGGAGACGGGTTTGTCGAAGAGGAAGTGGTCAGCGATCAGCTGCTCCTGCTCAGCGTCAGTCATGGACTTCAGGGGGTAGTACTTGCCCTTGAACTCTCCATCCAAGCTGCTCAGAGCTGGAGGAGGATTAAAAAAGTTGTTCAACACATTCAATTTTTGTTTGAGAGTTACTGTTACCTTTACTAACTTCTGAAATTTTGTGGGGGTTTGAAGGTTTGAAAATACCAAATGGGGTTCACTACCGTCTGATGTTCAGAAACATCAAAGGTACAATATTTGTACATTCATAAATTAGTTTTTATTGTTTGTTTGTTGCCAGGGCAAAACATTTTAACTATAATTTTTCATTTTTTTTACCTTTTTAATTGGGATAGGACAGTAGAGTATAGACAAGAAAGTGTGGGGAGCAGAACTTCAAGTGAACAGAATCAAACTTGGGTTGTCGTGAGCACCAGTTCTATGCGTGTTACTACTGGTGCCAAACAAGGCAACATTTTTTATGATAACTTAAATCAGAGAGTCTAATCTTGCTTCTCGAGGGATGGTGAAGTGTATATTTTAGCTCCAGTCAGCTCCAACACTCTTGGTTGGAGTAGCAGTCAGACTTAACAAAGCCTATGAAAGGCAAGTATACAGCCTATAGCTGAAAAGCCATAATGAATAAAATTGCATTTGTGGTAAATATCTTACCAGTCATCAACAGCATATCATCTAATCTTAACATGTTTAGCGCTATAAAATTAGTTCTTAATTGATCCATCTGAAGAGTTTATTTGTTTTATTAGGGAGGTCACTTTTAATTTTGTGACTAGCGGGATACAACATGTTGCACAACTCTGAAAGAATGGATTTCAAGGCTGTGATGAGATTACTTATGAAATACACATGATCCACTGTACCCATTGGCTGTTCCAATGTTTCCTCAATGGTAAGTCATTTTGACTCTTGCATCTCACAATAGGTGTTTAAATTATTGGTTCTGAAGACCTTGATTAGTTAAACTGTGCTGTGACCTGACCCTCCTGAAAGAGGTATGGAAACCCAGACTTAAACCGAATTACTAAGATGATTAAAAGATAAATAATATGACTGAAAGATTGAATAAATAGCACTATAAAATTAATAAAAATATGCGCAGACCTTCAACAGACAGCTTCTCCACAGCTCTGCGCTCTCCACGGCTGTTGTGGGGGGGCAGGGCGTATCCCTTGATGCTGCGTCCGGTACGCACGCGGCTGCTCAGGACATAGTTGGGGTCCAGGTCATCACCACCCTGCAGAGATTCAATTTATTACAGATTCTCAGATTTAACATCAGATTCTTGGTTTATTTTCTTTAAAATTCTTTATTCTTAATCTGAGAGTGATTTTCGTGTTTATTTATTTATTCTGCTCTCAAAAAAAAGGCACTTACAGAGGTGTTACCTTTTCAAACATCATACTTTTGTTACAATGTTGTATCTTTGGGATGCCAATATGGATGCATGTTTTGAAAAGGTGCAAGGCCAGTGACAGCTTTTGTACCTTTAGTTCTGTGTGTGCAAATGAGCATCCGAGATCTAGGAGACTATTGTTTCCTCTCAGAGAGGGATCAGGTGTCCAAACCTTCTCCTGGAGGGTCACTGTCCTGCAAAGTTTTGCACCAAGTCTTATTAATTGAACTCCCTTAAACCAGCTAAACCAGGGTTTTCAGTGTGATTGGAGCTGAACTCTGCAGGTCACTGGCCCTTCGGGAGCAGGATTGAACCTATAGCCTATAGGCATAGGTGTCATAAGTTATTGCAAGTGAGATAAAGTGATCTAGAGAGTCTTAGTGATGGGTCAGAATGTGATTTTTGCAAAGCGGACCCTTAGAAGAAACTTATGTCCAGAATTCCTAACAATCCCACTGCCTGTATGTCTACTGACTTTTATTTATTTATCTACAAACTATTATTTCTGTTTTGTACCTTCAGGTTCTCAAAGTTGAGGTCAGTCTTGTGCTTGTCAGTTGCCTTGTATCCACCGTGGCGGTCAGAAATGATGGGGTCGAACAGATCCTTGAACACTTCGTAGGACTCCTCATCACCAGCAACACAGCCGACGGTCATGATGAAGGGGTGGCCTGGAGAAACATGTCATCTCGTCAGTGCACAGAATCTAGGAGCACAGCTGAACCGGTACAGGTGGGATGGGGTGAATGTTTGGGTAAAGCAATGTCTTTACTCACCTGGGTTGTCAACACCGGTCTGGATAACATCATCCACAGTGAATCCAGTGGGGGTCTGCTTGTCCCTAAGCTTGGCATACATGTCCTTAGTCAGCACCTTAGCCATGTGGTTGTTGTGCTTGGTAAGGTCTGGATACTCCTCATCAACTGAGAAGTTCAGCTTGAAGTTGTTGTGGGTGTTTCCGAAAGGCATGATTGCGTTTCTAACACTGAGCATCGGACAAAGAGAACACGAGGAAGAATATATATGAATTTTCATGTATTACTTCAACATATGCCTTAGTCTTCAACTATTTAAAAGCATAGTAAAATAAGGATTAAAAGATTTAAATATAAAAACATGTGCTATGACTGTTTAACCAGAAGCTGCAGACACTAAAGAGCCATGTTTGTATTTAAAAATTAGACGTTTAAAATCAGTGAAACTGTCTTCACTGCAGAGCCCTGACTGCTTCAATATCAGCTACCTCTGAGTTGTGATTAGGCCCACATGGAATCTGCACCCACAGAAATCCACAGATTTTTTAAGCCTGTGATTGATTTTATTTATTTACTTATTTACTTTAAATGTGTGTAAATATTTATGGATTCAGTTTTTATATTAATTTCAGTAGTATTATTGAATAATATGCTATATTTTATATGATTTATGTACATTAGACTTTACAAAGTAATATTTTCTGTCTTTTAGTGGATATGTTATTTGAGAGACTTTTTAACCAAAGTTTACCAAACATGTAGTTCTAAAATCGGATTTGCATTGTAAACCTTAAATAAAAGTTCAAAAGAGATTATTTGTTTATTTCATGTGTTAAATTTATAGTTTCTACACTCTTAAAATCCTCCCACAAAAATCTGCAGTTTTGTTTTGTACAAAATTTGCACAGAAACATCGAAAATTGTCCACAGATTTTGTCTGGCCCTGGTTGTGATGAACGATACACCTGTGAAACAGCTGCAAACGTTAAAACTGTCTGTCTGGTATCCTAGCAACCGCCACTTGAGGTGCTCACTTGCTATATGATATGTCCGATTGCACCAGGAATGGAAAAGATGCTCTCAGCTCTAAATGTAGAGGGATCTATTTTTACTATGCAGACCCCTTCCATTTACTTTCACATAACTACAAACCTCTCCAGAAAGCCTAACTCTGCGCATGTTTATTCCGTAACATCTAACTTTAAGAAGTTTCTCGCATGCTTACCAAGGGTTCTTTTTGAAAAATAGCCACCAGAGGGAACCTGTCCCCTACATATTAGAATCAGAAACAGAAGCGCATCCCAGGATTTTATAGCCGTATCCAATTATGCTCTCAGAGCAGCTGCATGTCTCATATTTGACATCTGCTCCCATATTTAAACACAGGTCAACCAAACCAGGAGTTCCTCATTCCAAACATTCGAGCATGCTCAAAGTTAAAAAAACAACATGTTTTATATTAAATCCAGATGCATAATGTTCTGTTACATCTGTTACTGTAAAAAAAAATAGTGTAAACTTATGTTACTTCTGTTATCAAAATAAACAGTAGAGCCTTTATCTGTTGTATATTGTAATCTTACCGCATCAGACTATTACAATGTTAAAAGTATTAATAATAAATTGTAAAATTAAAATAGCCCCATGAATCACTTGTATCTTGGTATAGCTGGGTCTTTTCTTTTTTTTAGGGGAATAATCTGCTAGATTTCTATATTTATCATATTTATTTTAATCTTATTTACCATTTTCTTAAACTTTCTCTCTCTTCTCTATCCAGTGAATGATGGTTATTAAAAAATGTTAATGTCTTTACCTGCACAAAAGACAACAAAAGTGGTAACAGTCCTTGGGATCAGATCCTGTTCACCAAAGCCGAAATAGGGGTCACCCAAGCAAGTAGAGTTCGATTTGGATTTATATACCTCCAGCCCCTGCAGCCATTGGCTGGCCCATTTTAGAGCTCACTGAATTACGATTGGCTGGCCCTGGTCTCTTATGCCCTGTTTAGTGTAAGAAAAGTTTCAATTTAGATCCCAGGCATCCTGGATGAGGTGGCAGCTGTGGGTGGTGCCCCCCCCTTCCTTCCCATATCCATTTACACTTCCCGCCCCATACATAGCTTTCCAGGAGGGAATAGGTTGAAGGAGGGGTGATGGGACGTGGAGGGTCTGCCATGCTAAAAAGGCTGAGCAGCACTTTTGCCAAACATACCACAGATATCAGAAGTGTGCACGTCAGGCCGATGGCTTTCAAAAATCACTTGGTAGGCTTAGTTCACCACATGATTCTGGGTGCAAACTCAATTAGCATTTTTACAGGTAAAGTTGTTGCAGTGTCGTATTTAATCTGCTCATGTCGGATGTCATATTTATACACTGGGGGTGAAAGGTCATCAGCTGGAGTTGTTACGAAAGTCAGCGTGATAGGCCAGTTCAGTCAATCGTGCACCAACTATTCCAACTTAAAAACATTTGACAGGGAAATCTTACCAAAAAAGCACAACCCAGACCTAAACGTGAAGATAAATTCAGCCATGTTTTAATAGAGGGAGAAAGTCTATAAAATAATTTACTATAAACCTTCAGTTACAAATAATAAGGGATAGTTTACCCAAAAATTCAACCTCAAACCTATTTGAGTTTCGTTTTTCTGTTGAACACAAAGGAAGATATTTTGAAAAAATGCTGGAAGACACGTTGACTTCCATAGTATTTAATTTCCAAATATGGAAGTTGATGGGTTAAGCATTCTTCAAAATATCTTCTTTTTTGTTCAACAAAAGAAGGAACGGTTTAATTTTGGGGTGAACTATCCCTGTTGTGCCTTCTTTTAAGCAATTATGCAATTCAAAGGAAGGTGTTTCCATCTCTCTGGTTTCTGTCACGCGTACATGCAATGTTCTCACTCAGGGAGCCCTGTTAGTGTTCCCGGTCCTAGAGTCTCACTGGATATTATGGGAAAACCCCTCCCCGGTTTTTCTGTCTAGCAATCCGTTAAGCTGTAACTTGTGTAATACATTTCGTTAGGTAATGCATTAAGATCTGAATATAACATTTTTATGTTTGTTTCTTGTGACATTAGGTTACCAAGGACTCTGTGACGGAAACTATAGCTGGCCGAACAGTCTCCAACATGGCACCAAGTGTGAATAACAGGCCTGTCATGGCTCACATGCTCACCAGCAGCTGTCAAGTATGCACACACACACACACATTCACACACATCAGCACAGATTATCCCACAAAGACAAGTATATTTAAAAGGTTTTGGTTTCATTTCATTACTTTGACTTTACAATTTAGTCTGGCTCTTGGCATAAGTTTCAAACAAGGACTTAAAGGTTAAGAATATAAGACTTGTTGGTCAGTTAGGGTGTAGTATCCATGACTGTACTGGATATATTTGGGGGAGGGGGAGGGTTTGCCTACCGTGGCCTTGCCCTCTGGTGTCACCCCACGTCCCCTTCATCACACAGTTGTCTTCTATTTGTCCTGTACAATCCAAATTAGTCTCTCTTTAGGAAATGAATGCATCCTACAACAGTTTTCATATGTAAATCAGAAATAAATTACATATATACTGTAAAAAAAACACTTATACGGTTACTTAACAGCTTTCCTCTAGTTAGTGATTCATGGATTTCCATTTATTTCTAATGAATTGCAATTTTACATTGTATTGAATATTAATTCATAAACCATTGATTTTTATTATGCTCCAATGACTTTTGATGGTAAAAAGTTTACCAAAGGGACTTTTATTGACATTTGTGACTCCACAAAACTCTCTTATGTTGCATTGCATTATCTTATCAGTAGAATATTAAAAATTATGCTCCATTTAGAAATTTTGTACATTTTCTTACTGATAAATAATGTCAAATCTCAATTTTTCATTAATATGCATTGCTGAGAACTAACTTTGGACAACTTTAAAGGCAATTTATTCAATATTTGGATTTCTTTGTAACCCACAGACTCCAGATTTTCAAATAACTGTGTCTTGCTCAAATATGTCCTATCCTAACAATAACTATTCGATCATACACATTTAGTAGCTTAAATTATATAATATTTGGGTTGTTCATATCTGGCAGAGTATCTGCCAGCAGTACTTTTTACTTTGTTCATACATTATATTTAATCAAATTACTAAAAACGTTAATAAAAGTAAAATAAACTAAAATATAGTTACATTTTCATTATCAAACATTGAGATTAATATAACCTACACCTTCCATTTCTTAAAATGATTTCTATCATTAGAGTGTTTAGGTGTCTAATCTTTCTAGGTCTGTGAGGTGGTGTCTGTCAGAATTATGTGCATGTCAGAGAGGGGGTGGGTTGTGTAACATTAGTGTGCTTGCATATACAGTGAAAGAACAGACCCTCATTACAGCTCCAGCTACTACGGGACAGTTGCATAACACAAGAGAGATAGAAAAGCTTTTTAAAATTTCTGTTACGTTTGTTTGCATTAATTACCATTATCAAGGCCATTGTTACCACAAAAACTTTACAAAATCAGATATAATTGTAGTGTGCGTTATATATATCAGATTACAATGTTCAAAAGTAAAAACAAAATCCCAACATTAAAATCTTACTTGTCAAACGATGGCCTTTTAAGAAATATATTCACTGAGTGGTGTAAGATGCATGGTTAAGCAACTACTTAAGAAATCTAACAGCCATCAGTGAAGACATACTGTGGTGTGAAAGAGTGTTTGCCCCTTACTGATTTCTTACAGATTTTTTTTTGCATATTTGTTACTTTAATGTTTTAGATAAAACAAATTTTGAAAAAAAAAAATTCTTTTTTAAATATTTCCCAAATGATGTTTAACAGAGCATGGAAATTTTCAAAGTATGTCTGATAATATTTTTTTTCTTCTGGAGAAAGTCTTATTTGTTTTGTTTTGTCTAGAATAAAAGCCGTTTAAAAAAATAAATAATTTTAAGGTCAAAATTATTAGCCCTTTAAGGTACTGTATATTTACAGTCTACCATTTACAGTATAGTCTACAGAACAAACCATCATTATACAATAACTTGCCTAATTACCCTAACCTGCCTAATTAACCTAGTTACGCCTTTAATGTCACTTTAAGCTGTATAGAAGTGTCTTGAAAAATATCTAGTCAAATAATATTTGCTATATGTATACAGTTGAAGTCAAATTATTAGCCCCTTTTGAATTTTTTTTCTTTTTTAAATTTTTCCCAAATGATGTTTAACAGAGCAAGGAACATTTGACACTATGTCTAATAATATTTTTTCTTCTGGAGAAAGTCTTATTTATTTTGTTTTAAGGTCTAAATTATTAGCCTTTAAGCTATATTTTTGTCGATAGTCTACAGAACAAACCATCATTATACAAAAATTGCCTAATTATGGCAAAGATAAAAATAAATCAGTTATTAGAAATGAGTTATTAAAACTATTATGTTTAGAAATGCGTTTAGAAAAAATCTTCTCTCCGATAAACAGAAATTGGGGAAAGAAATACACAAGGGTGGCTAATATCTTTGACTAATATATATATATATATATATATATATACATACATATATATTGACTAATATATACACATATATATATATATATATATATATATATATATATATATATATATATATATATATATATATATATATATATATATATATATATATAGTCATAGATAATATATATATATATAGTCAAAGATAACACATCATGCAGTTTTGAAATGAAGGCTTTTATTATTAATGGTGACAAAATACAAAACTGCATAGCCCTGTGTGAAGTGTTTGCCCCTAAATCTAATAACTGTTTGGGTCACACTTAGCAGCAACAACTGCAACCAAGCATTTTCGATAACTTACAACGAGTCTGTTACAGTGCTGTGGTGGAATTTCTCCCACTCATCTTTGCAGAGTTATTGTAATTCAGCCACACTGGAAGGTTTTCAAGCATGAACCACCTTTATAAGATCATGCCACAGCATCTCAATTAGATTCAGGTCAGGACTTTGACTAGGCCACTTCAAAGTCTTCATTTCGTTTTTCTTCAGTCATTCAGAAGTGGATTGTTGATGTGCTTTGGATCATTGTCCTGCTGAAGAACCCGAGTTTGCTTCAGCTTGTGGTCACTAACAGATGGCCGGACATTCTCTTACAGGATATTTTGGTACACAGCAGTTCCATTTATTCCATGGTTCCATTTATAACAGCATATCTTTCAAGATCTGAAGCAGCAAAGTAGCCCCAGACCATCACACTGCCACCACCACGATTTGTTCAGCAGTGATTTTCATCTTGAAACTCTGCCATGCAAACCATTTCTTATGGTGGCGTCATGAACACTCACCTTAAGTGAGGCAAGTGAGGCCTACAGTTCTTTGGATGTTGTGGTGGAGTCTTTTGTGACTTCTTGGATGAGTTGTCACTGTGCTCTTGGGATAATTACGGTCGGCCAGCTTTTCCAGGCTTGTAGATCAAAATTTGTTTCTTTCTCATTTGTTGTTGAATTTCTTTGGATGTTGGCATGATCTTTTGGTTTTGAGGATCTTTTGTTCTACTACACTATGTCATGCAGGCTCTATTGAAATGATCAAATGATACAGGTATGGCAGTAATCAGGCCCCAGGCTAGAGAAATTTAACTCAGGTGTGATAAACCAGATGCTGAACCACAGCGACACCCATATGCTTTAATGGGTGTTAGTGGGGGTTTAACAAAAATAAACCTGATTTATTATTCTTATTTATTATAACATTATTATAACATGATTTATTATAACAACTTATTATAAACTTGATGACTAGAAACTTTCAAATAAGACAAACATGCAAAAAATAAGAAATCAGTAAGGGTGCCAAACAGTCCTTATGGCCAATTATTTGTTTTGTGTGTCTGTGGGGACTCCATGTCATCATCATGTCCTGTAGTTTAGTGAGAGTAGTAAGTTAACAAGCAGCAATGGCTAATAATATATTTGGCCTTTGGAAGGGCAGCAGGTAACCTGAGTATAACACTCAATTTGACCTTCAGCCAAGACTGGTTCTTAAGGTACAGCATGGGTACATGTCTGTTCTAGCTGACACTTTTCTGCACTTTTTAGCTTTGTCTCTTTTAGGAACATTTGGTAGAGTAGATATACTTCATTACATGCATGCAAATGTGCATTGAGTTCTGGAATGCTTGTACAGACAGATGGGTGGTGGAATGAGCTGGAGGTCTCACAGGTCACCTTGGGCATGTGGAATTTCATTTGCGGTTCATATTGTAGTCTGACACTGCCTATATTTGGTATTGCCGAATTAAAAATGTAGAACTTTGAGCACTAATACATCTAATTGCATTTGTAAAACAGATGCCTAAATGCAGGCCAACATTGCAAGCCAGGACTGGATTTGTCCATCATACGATGGGACAGTTTGTTCTAGGATATGTGAGAACATATGAAACATGAGCTAACTCTCTAATACTAACCGGTTGTGCTAAAGCAACTTTGGCAATATCTAAAAAAAAAAGAGCTTGTTTATTTTGTGACTGAATAATGCATGTGTCGGAAGTAAAGGCCTGTTTTTATCCGTTTATGTTTTTGGTAAACTTTCTGTTTTGTCTCTCTCTTGCTCTTTAACACCCCTCCATCCCACTCCTCATCTCTCTGTCTGTCTCTCAGGGTTGTATTGCACTGACTCAGCAAAGAGCTCAATCAGTGACGTTGAAATAAATCACAATTTGACACTTACGATTAATGGCAGAACTTGGCATGCAGGACTGCCGCTGAAGTTTTCTGGGGCTCCTGGACATTATATTCACTTGTTGCACCTTATATTGTGACTCAGTGCTTTGGCAAGGTCCCCTTAGTAGAAATTCATCAGTGGGCCTCCTTTGATCAGTCTCTCTGTATATGGGGGGTCTTATCTATTTGATAAATTGGTGAATTTTTGTGATTACCATATTGTGCAGAGGCTCAAAATCATTATAGAGTGGTGCACAGAAGCTGAAATGGTTTAAAGTAAAAAAGGAATATAAAATGTTTAAATCATCTGCTTATAATGATAAGGCCAATCAATCAAATAAATAATTAATAATTATTTAATATTAATTAAATAATTAATTGTCCGTTCTAGCAGTGATTGCCATTGACACATTTTTAGAATTAAAAGCAGCCATCTGACAGTTTGTATTGTTATTGTATAACAAACCAAATATAGCCATCTGACAGTTTGTATTGTTATTGTATAACAAACCAAATATAGAAGTTTAAAGGGTTAGTATTTTGAGTTTTGAAGATATGCCTCTTGAAAAAAATATACTTTAATATCTGCATTTGTTGGGCATTTGTGACTGGCCCGTTTGCCATACTCATTTCCAGTCATAGCTCACTGATTCTTGAGATTATACTACTTTATAATTATAACTACTACTAGGTTTATAAATGAAAATGTTTTCAATTGTAAATGTTAATTGTAAATGTAGAGATTAATAACAGTATTCGTTTAACACAAGTTCCCCTTTAATTCAATAATGAAAAAGTCAAATTAAAATTTATAGTACTTATATGGCTCGTTTCCACTGACTGGTACGGTACGGTACGGTTCGGTTTGGTATGGGTCACCTTTATCAGGCTTGCGTTTCCACTAACAAGGGTACCCTTTTGGTGGGCGTGGTGTATGACAGAAAGTTTCAGTCGACGTCATTCTCGCTCGAGGAAATGTCTACAATAAAGCTGTACGGGTCACTTACATATCATATGAAAAGCACTTCTCACAAAACAGATGCTTTACACACATAAATACTTCTGTAGAAATGTTTATTAGTAACTTTTCTATGAACATGAGTTGATTATAACTGCAGATCAAACACAGTGCGAAACAGCCTACTGAAACTGTATAATTACCGTCTGTAATTATATAAAATAAATAAATGAACATATATAAACACATACAGCCCCTTACAGTCTCCGATATGTTACCAACTACAGAAGAACTACACACAGCAGACATTTTTGTTCGTATTTAGGTTCAAATCAACACAAAATATAGCCTACAGTCAGTGAAAACCTCTTATCTGTGTCTGTAATCTTCAGCAGCACATGTAGCCTCTGTTAGACAGTAATTCCGTCATTCCCAGTTCATATTAGTCCAAAATGTGAAGATAATAAGTTAGATAATCATGGTATTTTGTTCATGTTTGCTGAAATAATGTGCTCCTTTTTTTCCGGCTTCTCCTTTGTTTTTTCACTCTCGCTTCACTCTCGTGTTTGTCAGTGTCTGACAGGATCAGGTTTCAAAAGCACATCAATAATCAAGCGCAGGTTATTATTATCAGCTCAAGAAGTTTGTTATTTCAGATATAATGTTAGACGCGTGCGAGCGCTAGCAAGAAAGCAAAACCGCTCGCGCCTCAGACTGGCTCGTAAAAAAACTACAGGGCACAGGGTTAATCTGCTCTTCTTCTTGGCTTTGTGGCTGTTTATCAAGACGACGACAAGGTTTGTTTGAGCCCGAGTCGACCATGGCTCGTTATTATATGTATATATCATTCCGCTGTAATGTCTCGGCTCATCGGCTCTGTATTTCAAACATGGCAGGTTTTTTGTTTTCATTCTGGCTTGTTGCGTAAGCGAATGACGTATCTCTGTAAACCAATAGCGTTCAGGTGCGCGTGTGGCTCCGCCTTTTGGTACCCTTTCTCGTGTTTGGTACCCTTTGGAAAGGGTGCCGAAAAAGTGGTATGGTACGGTTCGGTTCGGTGCGCTTTTTGACAGTGGAAACGGCCATAAAAGCGTACCAAACTGAACCGTACCTTACATTACAACTCAGTGGAAACGGGCCAATAGTCTTCTTGTTACATTGTGTGTCCACAGAGAGGGTCCAGTCATTCAAATGCAATTATACATTTATTCATTTTCCTTCGGCTTAGTACCTTTAACATCTCTGCCACAGCCGAATGAAATGCCAACTTATCCAGCATATGTTTTACACAGCGGATGCCCTGCCAGCTGCAACCTAGTACAGGGAAACACCCATACACTCTCACTCATTCACACACATGCACTACGACCAATTTAGTTTATTCAATTCACCTATAGCGCATGTCTTTGGACTGTGGGGGAAACTGGAGCACCAGGAGGAAACCCACACCAACACGGGGAGAACAATCAAACTCCACAAAGAAATGCCAACTGACCCAGCCGGGACTCAAACCAGCAACCTTCATGCTGTGAGATGATAGTGCTAACCACTAAGCCACTGTGCTGCCCATTTGCAATTACATGAATAAAAATATTATTTCATGAATTAAAAATAACTTTTTTATTTTTATCAAAGGTGACACTTAAAGGTGATACAGAACACATTGATACAGTAGGTTAAATTGTTCTCTGATATCTAAATAGACACTATGTGAATTTCCAATGAACCTTGCCCTATTATGATATGGTTGGTTTTGACCATATTTGGAAGGGTCGTGAATATTAATGAACTCTGCTCTGATGCTCCAGCAGCTAATGTCAGTGCTCTCTCTCTCTCTCTCTCTCACACACACACACACACACACGCACACACACACACACACACACACACACACACACACACACACACACACAAATATTTTAACAAATTGTGTAGATTCCTTGTTAAATGACAGTATTTTTAACCGAAGTAATATGTTTATTTTAACTGAGTGAGTGACCTATCTTTATGCCTATATTTATGAGTAACATAGTTTCCTCTCAAATTGAATTGTAGATATAAGGTAGAAATAGTAGGTACATTGCATCCGGAAAGTATTGGTAGCGCTTCACTTTTTCCACTTTTTTTATGTTACAGCCTTATTCCAAAATGGATTAAATTCATTTATTTCCTCCAGATTCTACACACAATACTCCATAATGACAATGTGAAAAACAAGATTTTTTTAAATTGTTGCAAATTTATTAAAAATAAAAAACCTGAAAAATCACATGTATATAAGTATTCACAGCCTTTGCTCAAACCTTTGTTGATGCACCTTTAGCAGCAATTACAGTCTCCAGTCTTTTTGAATATGATGCCACAAGCTTGGGACACCTGCCTTTGGGAATTCCTCTTTGCAGTACCTCTCAAGCTCTATCAGGTTGGATGGGAAGTGACGGTGTACAGCCATTTTCAGATCTCTCCAGAAATGTTCAATTGAATTTAGGTCAGGGCTTTGGCTAGGCCACTCAATGACATTCCCAGAGTTGTTGTGAGGCTACTTCATTGATATTTTGGCGGTGTGCTTTGGGTCATTGTCTTGCCAGAAGATGAACCTTCGCCCCAGTCTGAGGTCAAGAGCACTCTGAAGCAAGTTTTCATTCAGGATGTCTCCTGCATATTGCTGCATTCATCTTTCTCTCTATCTTGACTAGTCTTCCAGTTCCTGCTGCTGAAAAACATCCCCACAGCATGATGCTGCCTCCACCATGCTTTACTGTAGGAATGGTATTAGCCATCCTGGCATTCACTCCAAATAGTTCAATTTTACTCTCATCAGACCAGAGAATTTTGTTTCTTATGGTCTGAGAGTTCTTCAGATGCATTTTGGCAAATTCCAGGCGGGGAGTGGCTTCCATCTGGCCACTCAACCATACAGGCCTGATTGGTGAATTGCTGCAGAGATGGTTGTCCTTCTGTAAGGTTCTCCTCTCTCCACAGAAAAAAGCTGGAGCTCAGACAGAGTGACCATCGGGTTATTGATCACCTCCTTGACTAAGGCCCTTCTACCCCGATCACTCAACTTAGATGAGTGGAGTCCTGGTGGTTCCAAACATCTTTCATTTACAGATGATGGAGGCCACTGTGCTCAGTGGAACTTTCAGAGCAGCAGAAATTTTTCTGTAACCTTCCCCAGCCTTGTGCCTCATGAAAATACAGTCTCATAAGTCTACAGACAATTCCTGTCTTCATAATTGGTTTGTGCTTTGACATGCACTGTCAACCCTGGGAAGTTATATAGACAGGTGTATGCCTTTTCAAATTGTCCAATCAACTGAATTTACCACAGGTGAACTCCAGTTAAGCTGCTGAAACATCTCAAGAATGATCAGTGGAAACAGAATGTACCTGAGCTCAATTTAGAGCTTCACGGCAAAGGCTGTAAATACCTATATACATGTGAGTTTTCAGGTTTTTTATTTTTAATAAATTTGCAACAATTTCAAAAAATCTTTTTTCACATTGTCATTATGGAGTATTGTGTGTAGAATTTTGAAGACATAAATGAAATTAATCCATTTTGGAAAAAGGCTGTAACATAAAAAATGTGGAAAAAGTGAAGCGCTATCAATACTTTCCAGATGCACTGTAAATAGAAATAGAGGCTAAATTATAATTTTTATAATTTATTATACATGTATTGTATTTTGTAGTAAACACATATAAAACACATGCATAAATTAATATCAACCTCCGCATAAACGGGGGAGTCTTATGAAGTTCATTGGCATCCTTTCACTCAAGATAATTCACAGTAAGGGTTGAATGATATGATTTTTCCCACATCTCAAGAATAAGTTAGGTGTGTGTGTTGTGTGTGTACATATGTATAAAACTTTTTTTATCCCCCAAAAGACCCCAAAGACCAAGTTTTCCAAATGTAAACTAGGACTTTGTTGCATTATATTTAAAGCACAAATTGCTTTGCATGAGTTATACACATGTGGAGATGATATTAAAAAAGTTTGTGAACTTGAGAATAGCAAAACCTCCAAGAAAAGGTCTCATATTCACTTCATGGAAAGTACTCGCACACGAAGAGAGAGAGAGTGATATTCCTCTTTCATATCTGTAGTAGAGTGAGTCTGCTAAGCCATCCACTGATAATTATTATGACACCCTGGTTCATACGGTTTCACATCTCTAACTGCAGTCTAGCCGCCTGCATAAGTACATAAGGAGAGTATCGTGTGTACATCTGGCATGTGCTGTGTGAAATGGGATAAGATTAAAGGTAATGTTGTGCAGCTCAGTGATTCCACCTTGTGAAATAGGCAAAAATGAACAGTATTTATAGAATGATACAGGATTTCTCTTTTTATGATTGATTATCATTATATATTACAGTTTTTCGCTGTTCTCCAAGTCATTTATGTGGTCTGTAAGTGACGCGACTTGACTTTCCAGCATGAGAACGCAGGCCTGCATGCCTTCGGTTAACTCCTCTGCCACGAGGATTCTTCGTTCAGCCTCATCCAGCCAAGTCTTGCAGTTGCTGAGAATGAATTTGTAAGAGCTCAGTGACAGGGTCAAGTTTTTGAAATCGCTTCTGTCATTTGTTTGAACGATTTTGCCATGAAGGGGCTTAACTCAAAATCACCACTAGCTTCGGCCTCACAGGGTTCTGGTGATGCGGTTGGGGAAAATTCTTTCGTCTCGTTTTCTTTTCAGTACCAGGCATTTT
Organism: Danio aesculapii; assembly: GCF_903798145.1. Lineage (NCBI taxonomy): Eukaryota > Metazoa > Chordata > Actinopteri > Cypriniformes > Danionidae > Danio > Danio aesculapii. The sequence continues at coordinate 38,238,791 of NC_079439.1, forward strand.
CAGAAAAGTGGCCAAAAAAATTCCAGAGAAATAATATGTCTAAAGCCATGAGCTTGCATCAAATTGTATTTAGTAATTAGCTGATTGGTGTAGGAGCATGTGAAAAACACTGTAATGCTCTATCCACCATCTTGCCTTCTCACATGTTTTCTCAATTGCTAACATACATTAACCAATACTTAATGTACTCTTAATACAGCAATTAACTCACACAATAAGCCAAATGGTAAATTTAATGGCCAAAACTACATTTTGTTAAATAATACAAACTCTATATTTCAAAATAATGGATACTTTATTTTACATTTACTATTAAAACATGGTGAACCTGATTCATAGTCCAAGTCATTCGGTCAAAACATTTTCTGTCTAGAAGGAACACAGACAGTTCCAGTACAGAGACAGACAAAATGCTAACAATTAATTCCATTACAAATACAGCATTACTAGTAATGTTTCAGTAATAAATAAAAATTCAGTCATGTGAATTATTTGTTTGTGTGTGTGGAGTTTTTTACAAAAGCAATTTAATTTTTAGTTTTCAGATATCATGTTTTTTTTGCTCCTAATCTTATGGGGGAACCAATTTACTATGACTGCTAGAATCTACACAGAACCTGTAATGGTTCTTCAGGGGTTCTTAGGGTGGTTACTGTGCTATATTAGCAGATAATAGCACAGATATAGGTGGTATATACAGTAGGTCCCATTTAGTACTAAGTGGAAAGCTCTTCCACAGTGATTACAGGCAAAGAACCACTTTTAGTGCAACAGTTTTATTCCCATAAATACGTCAAACAATTAGGCTTTTGCTCTTTGTATGAATAAAATTACAGATAAAAAAAGAACGAAAAAATTTTATATGGAGGTGGCACGGTGGCTCAGCTGTTAACACTGTCACCTCACAGCAAGCCAGTCGCTGGTTCGAGCCCCAGCTGGGCCAGTTGACATTTCTGTGTGGAGTTTGCGTGTTCTCCCCGTGTTCACGTGGGTTTCCTCCGGTTTCCCCCACAGTCCAAAGACATGCGCTATAGGTGAATTGGGTAAACAAACTTGCCCCTAGTGTATGAGTGTGTGTGAATCAAGAGTGTATGGGTGTTTTCTAGTACTGGGTTGCAGCTGAAAGTGTATCCGCTGTGTAAAACATATGCTGGAACAGTTGGTGGTTCATTCTGCTGTGGCGACCCCTGGTGGATCAGAGACTAAGCCGAAGGAAAATGAATGAATGGATGTTATATGGAAAGCAATATGATCTTTAGGACTTGCCACATACTCTCGTTGACCACACATTATATTGTCTCTTGATATGCATGGATATACTGCCGCAGTCTTCAGCTGAGGGTCTCTGAACCTCCACTGCATTTATAAACATTTGATCATGTACTGGATGATCATAGACTTACCACTTCCAGGCAGAAAAAAAATTAACAAAAGGAAATCCAAAATTTCCACCTTTTGAATAATTAATATTATTCTTATCAGTGTTGCAGTCAGAAACAGTAAAAATTCAATTCAATTCAATTCACCTTTATTTGTATAGCGCTTATACAATGTAGATTGTGTCAAAGCAGCTTCACATAAAGGGTCATAGTAAAAAGGAACAGTGTAGTAAAAACAGCGTAAAGCTGTTGTTTTACCCTATAGAGTTTGGAACATGAGATCTTTGTCATGCTGCGTTTAAGCATTTGAAAAAAAGATAAGATGCATCATTTTGATATGGCGTAAGCTATGTGAAAAGAATATTTGTAGTAATTTTCTAAATGTGTTAATTGACAATATTGTGTGTAAACAACATGAATTGTGTTAATGATGTGGTCACAACAGTCTGATGTGTAGCTAATTGTGTTAGAGTTTTGAAAATATGACTACAGATTGGAGAAATGTGTGTTAGCAGTCGAGAAATACTGTAAACAAATTATTTTTAAAAATTACAAAACATTTTAATGCGGATAATTTACCCAAAGTATCCTTTATGAGTTTCTTACTTCTGTTAAACACAAAATAATACATTTTGAATAAAGCTGAAAACCCAGTATCCATTGGCTTTGATGGTATTTTTCCTACTATGGAAGTCAATGGTTACAGGTTTCAGCTTTCAACTAAATATCTTCTTTTGTGTTTAACAGAAGAAATACAGTCATAAAGGTTAAAAAAAAAAAAGTAAATGGCGAGTATATGATGACAGAATTCTCATTTTTGGGTGAATTATCTTTTTAAAATACATGTAAAGTGTAGAGTGAATATAGGCCTATAATTGGTAAAAAGTGAAAATGTTAAAATCAATTATAAAATCTTGTTTTTTTTCATCGATATCCCAAACAATCAATGTGTAAAAATCCTAATTAACCAGTTAGTTAAACCCAAACAATTTTTTGCAATTTTTGTAATAGCATCTGTTTAATGTTTGCTTATTTTTGATATGCTTATTTTACCCATGACAAGAAGAACAAATGGCTGAATTGTGATTGCTGTTTTTTCACATCAGTGAATTGGTAGCTTTAATAGCACTTAAGACTATTCCTCTGAATCACAGTGTTGTCTTGTTGATATTGTTTGTGTTTCAGATTAGATTTAGAATTCAAGAATTACCAAAGAGCAGAGACACAACCAACAGCTCCGCCTAAAGGCCGCTTGCTGTCTCTGCAATCAGAAAACAACAAGGAAATAGTAGATGTGACGATTATGAGAATGTGATAATGAAGATGCGATATGATATCGACTGTATCATTAATACATTATTAATAAATGACTACAGATCAGTTAATCAAATAAAAATAAGGGAGTTTTGTTGCTGGACGTTTATGTTTAAACTGCAGCTTTATTTTCACTTGAGGCACTGTTGTGTTCAGGGCTGCCTTTCGCAACATGGACACCTGAACTTGTTTGTGATTCATAGGATTTCTTAAGATACCACTTTGACACTAAAATGCAAATATTTGATTAGAAAGCCAATTTAACTTGTCTTTACTTCTGCAAGATACTTCAAAACAGCCTGTAAAATACTGGTTGCAAAACTGCAGAGTTGGGACATCAGTATGCTAAGCAACACCGGAAACTGAGTAAACACTAGCAATGGAGGAGTTGTGTGAATCGCCTGTGCTCTAGAATGCTGTTATATGATTAATATGTGATACTGGGTGGATGCCTGTGGGAGCAGCTGGTTTGGTGTTTGTCTTCAGATTGTTTAAAAAGTCCCAGGCCTTTGTTTGGCAGGGCTCGTGATTTCTTCTGACAGGGAGTGAGATGTTGAGCAGTCAGTTATGATGTAATACATCTGAAAGTAGCAGCAGCATTGAAGGTGGTTGAGGTCACTTGGGTCGTTCTAGGTTACATTTTTTCTATTTACTTCATCTGCTTACAGTCTGAGAAAAAGTGAAGATAATAATGAAGATTATGTACAATGTTACATTTAATTTAATATTTTGCGACTAAAAATTACACAGAAAGTTGTGTTTTAAAATAAAGACTAATTATATTCACATTTTCACAGATAGCTGGACATTTTATTCAGAAAGAAACTATTTTCACAAGAAGTACATGTGCCACAGTGAAATGCTTGGACAAATGCATCACCATTAAAAAATCCATATATACATGGAGGCTTCACTCCTATCTCTGCAAAAAATACATATAAAGTCAGCTACATTTATATTTTAGAAACAAATTTGAAATATCGAATTCTTTGAAAAAATGCATTATAATCGTAACCAATCATTTAATTAATTCAATGTAACTTAATAACTTGTAAATATATTCATCAAAAAATAACGTTTCTGTGAATGTTCTATGTAAGACTTTAAAACCTGTTTATAGGAGTTATCAGGCCCATAGCCAGCCTGATGAAGGTGGTGGTTCTTTTTTCTCAAAAAGTGAACCTTTTTTCAGTAATACGCCACATTTTCTATTTAATTATGAGATTTAAACAGATTTAAGCATCATAACCACACTTTTTGATGTACCAAAAATATTTGCTTAAGATTTAGAATAAAGAAATATTTATACTCATTTTTAAAATAATAATTTATTAGCTCATCGTCTTATCCATTTCATAGAGCATACATAACCCCTTATAAGAGGTTTAAAGAGCCCATATTATACATGAAATAGGGTCATATTTAGGTTGTAAGGGTCTCCAACAACAGTCTAATATGCATGCAAGGTCATAAAACACTTTGATGGTCTTATAACCTGCATTTATTTTTACCTAATTATCCCAACGACTCCCATATGAATCGTTCAGCGATTCATTTGTTCCCAACCCCCTCCTCAGCGCGAAGCTAATCTGCGCTGATTGGACCGATGACAGCCTGCTGCGATTGGTCGACAGTGACAGGCTTCAGCACGAGACAGAGTGAAATGCCCAGCTGGTAATCAACTATATAAAAGTAGTCACAGTGCACACGCGCTTCATAGTGTAAGGCTTTTTTCACACACACACACGCACACACACAACCCTCCTCAGAAGAACTGGGGAGATCGACGCGAGTCTCTCTCTCCCTCTCCCTCTATCTCTCTCACACACACACACACAACGCTCCTCAGAAGAACTAGGGAAAGCGACGCGAGTCTCTCTCTCTCTCTCTCCCTCTCCTCTCTCTCTCACACACACACACACAACGCTCCTCAGAAGAACTAGGGAAAGCGACGCGAGTCTCTCTCTCTCTCTCTCTCTCTCTCTCTCTCTCTCTCTCTCTCTCTCTCTCTCTCTCTCTCACACACACACACACACACACACACAACGCTCCTCAGAAAAACTAGGGAAAGCGACGCGAGTCTCTCTCTCTCTCTCTCTCTCTCTCTCTCTCTCTCTCTCTCTCTCTCACACACACACACACACAACGCTCCTCAGAAGAACTAGGGAACGTGACACGAGTCTCCTGTCTCCTAGCTTACGATCGATCGCCATAGCAACGACAAACGGCAGTGGAACGCGAGCTCACAAAAGCCTTTAAGGTTAAACCCGTAAACAAAGCGGCACGCGTCGCGTTTTTAACGTGGCTTACATGTGATAAGAGAATATAAAGAGTAACCGCGTGTACTGTACCAGGTTAACAACTCATCTTTGGGTAGAGACTGTCAATATTATCCATCTGAGCACAGCGTGACTTCATTGGACCGGCGGCGTCTGTGTGTGTGTGTCTAGTGTTTTTTCTGTGTTAGTGGGCGGGGCCGCAGGTTTCAAATCTCCCTGGTTTGCGCGCGTAACTACTGGCGAGGCTTGTGTTTCGTGGCTGCGTCATCGCGAAACACCTAATGACTCGTTATCAAGGCGACTCGTTTGAAGCACTATGAGTCGACTCTTTTATAGATGAATCAATAGTTTTAAACACTGTACACTTACAGATTTAAGCCTTAGCTGGATATTTCACTTCACTTAGAGCTGTGTTACACACTACATGGAAGGGCATTTTCAAAAACCCATAATATGGGCTCTTTAAAATGAAACTGCAGTCGAATTACAACTGTCATATTTGTAACACTGTATCCTCAGGTAATTTTCTTCATATGTTTTGGGAATGTCCAATTGTTGCCGACTTGTGGTCTCATGTAAATTCTGTTTTGTCCTTTTTACTACAAGTTGATTATGTGTCTAATCTGGGTTTATGTCTTCTCAATGATGATACTAATTTCTGTATAAGTACACTAAAGAAGAGAATGTTGTTTGCTGGTTTTACAGCTACAAAGAAGGCAATCATACAAAATTGGTTTTCTCCGCACATGTGTGCAAAAACATTTTGGATTCATAGCCTCCTTAAAATAGTGACTTGTGAAGCTACAATAGCACAAATCAATAAGGCTAGACCTAGTACCATTGATGCATGGCAATGTTTTTCTTCCAGCATTCTGGACTATATAAAGGAATGAACATGTAAAGGGTTTTTTTTTTTCTCCTCCATGTAAATCTTTCAGATTGAAAATTGTTGATTTGTCTGTTGCTCCGCCTCCCCTGATTGTTTTGTTTGAATGTCTTTTTCATTTTGTTAATCTAAAGCCAATAAAACGTTGATCACAAAAAATACAAATTTATTACATCATATATATATATATATATATATATATATAATTAAAAAAAATAAAGAATCAACTTTAAACTAAAAACAAGCCTGTTGTCATTTATTAGGCAAATTATAAATAACAAACTATCCAGCACATTCTTTTTTTATTTCATAAATAAGGTCCAAGATTTAGAAAAAAGTCAACTGTTTTCTCTATTTGAAAACAATACAGTAGTGAAAGATGCCATCACTTACATCAGATTGTATGTTTTTTTGCACAGCTGGATGTTGGAAAAATAAATGTTTGCATTGGCCAAAACTGAGGATTTGGCTTGGTCTTAAAGCCTTTCCGGTTATTTTCACTTGTTATGATGGCATAGAAGTCAAAATAAGACAAATGAGCTCATGTATGGGACAAATTCTGGACATTTGTCAGAAGGGGGTGGGTCTTTCGAACCACTCCCACCCCCCTACTTGTACATCTAGAAAAAGGTAGCACACACACGCATATGTACATTTCATTTTCAATAATATTTGCTAATATACACATTTTTAACAAAATAAAAGTTGAATTTGAATGCACACACAACATGAATTTATGCACACACATTTTCCAAAACACCATTCACAGTAAGCTATGTTGAATTTGGATAGTTCAACAAACTGCCAGTTCGGGCAGTCTTGTAAATCTCTGCTGACATGATAAACCATTGGTGTTGTGTTAAAGGGTGTGGTACAGTTCAGCTGCCTGTGTGCTGCACAATAATTTTGCTCTAACCACCTCAACTATTGTGTCATTGTTGCTTTTGTGTAAAACAAGACCATCAATAAAGTGCCAGAAAGAACCATTGCATGACATGAACCGTGTATGCAGCATACTGCTCAAAACTAAAAAAAAGTGTCAAATATTGTCTTGGCACCATCGTCAAACAGGGGTGGTCTTTGACTTGTGACTCACCTGTGAGTAAAGTGCAATTAAGTATCTTGCGCAAATGACCGCAGAAAGCTCAGAAGTTCTGAGTCAGTTGTAGGGCGGGGCAGACCATAATAAAACACTTCCTCGAGACTGCAGTGAGCGGACTACGAGGGAAACAGTCTGACTCTGCAATGGCGACTGACTGGAAGCAGAAATGTGACTCGGAATGGCAGCTCGGGGCTCGCGGTGTCCCAATGCCCGACACCGTGGACTGGAAATCGGTGTTCGAGACGAAGCCGTTCGAGCGCAACCTACTCCAAAACCCCTCGCCTTACGGTAATGACGTCACACTCATGTGTATGCACATATGGCGGTGCTGCTTTAAATGTCATACTTAGTGAAATCTCCGCTTGAATATTGTTGTATCTGTATAAAGTAAAGGAAATTTCGAGCTGGAGAATTAGAGAAGACAGAGGATATGGTTGTTACACGGATGTTTGACTACTGCTGTTGTTACACAATCAGTTGAACTATTGAGAAATGGAATAGTTTGAAAGCATAACTGCTTTGAGAATAAGTGCTAACTTAGAAGATCTCGTAGGCCCCATTCTGTCTCGTATACTTATGTCGAAAAAGTGATTACTTTCCAAATAAAATGTTGATTTGTGCCTCAAGGGAAATAAATGGTCGCTTTTTATTATTTTTTTCTGGATGATGTATTTAAATTGCTGTTACTGATAATTAGGCCACTCAGTTTTTAAACTTGATTTCTGTTTAAGAATAAAATTAAGAGAAAATACAATTAATCTACTTGGCTAATGCAAAACATGTAAGGGAAAGTTTAGCCAAAAATGTGATTTTAGGCCTACTCCCTGAGGATTCAAAACTGAATTTTTAAATATTTTAGAATTTAAAAAAAAAATGTTTTGTTTACAAACAGGTTTTCAAAATGACTTTTGTTTTGACCAGCAGAACAAAACTCAAACAGATTTGGAACAAGTAAAGGATGAATAAAAGATGACAGAATTTTAATTTTAATTTTTGGGTGGACTACTATCCCTTTCCCATATGGTTCACGGTAACTTCTGTTTGGATTATTTTTAGATGTTTTTTTTTTTGTACATGTGAACCAAATAAGATTCACTTTGAATCCAAAATGGGGAACATCCCATAATCCTGCAGGAATTTTTTTGTAACAACAAAAGACCCTAAAAGAGACCATATTCTGTGAATGCTTTACAAACATTCACAAAATCTATTTGTTATAGATTTGTTTTTGTAATGAGATCTTTCCTGGCTAACTAGCAGAGAACTTTTGTAAACCCCAAATCTTTAGCTAGGTATGCAATATGTATGAACAAACATACAGGTGGGTAGACCATCATCTAACTAATTTAGACTAATTCTAACTAATTTTTGGTAACAAAAAGCACATGATCACATTTCAGTTGGACGCCTAGATAAAGTAAATTTAATCTGTGTATCACTGAATATTAATAGGCTATTTGTCTAACTTTTTCTCTTGAATTGGTTTAACATTGTGCATGATACTAAAAGGGGATGTTGTGGTTATTATAAAGGGGAATAATGCAAGAGCTCAGTCTGTGCAGTGATTTAAAGAAAAAGCATCAGTAAATCATTCAGTATTTGCATGTAAGCTGTCCATACTTTGTTTTACATAACCTAATTAATGGTGCAAATTTTGCCCATAAATTATGGATATTTGTTTTATATGGTTAAATTATTCTTTTATTTACAAATATACAGTGTTTACAGGTTTTTTTTTTTTTTTTTTTTTTTTTTTTTAAATCATTTTGATCTTTTAAATTTCTTCTTTTTTTACCGTCTTTTTGCTTACCAGGTGTGAACCACACTGTCCCACCACCTGAACCCCATCGGTCAGGAATACCACCTCCTTCAGACCGACCACCTCAATTGGAGCCTGAAGGTGAGTCCGTACCCAAAACTTTGTTTGCTTCCCAAAAAATACTGAAATGTGTCATTTGCAATGAATGTGTGCCATTGGCCATTCTTAATGTCTTTTACTGCAAATAAAATGTGTGAAAATGTAAACCTGTCCTGTTATGCCAAATGTAGGTAATTTCTCCGGCTGGAAAACTAATACAGAAGTTTTGCCCTATGACACTAGTGGAATTCCTCCTGGTGTTGTGATCTGCCAGCTTCCTCAGCACAGGTTAATCCCAGTTTTCACACACACACACAAAAAAAATAATAATGAAAGCATTGGTGATAACATCTATCAGTAAATTATATAGCAAAAATGTACATTGTGTTGCTTACTCTATAGATTTTTATTTTTAATAATGTGAATCTAATTATAATAGTCTTATAACATGCAGACAGACCCCAGAAAACCTCTTATAGTTACATAACTGTTACTATTTCAGTATGTTGCTCTGTATTTGAATCCGATCAGAGCAAGACAATAGATTGTCCGTTGTTTTTATTTTAGGGGTAAGAAAGAGGTCACACCGTCTGCATGTTCTGACTGTTTTACATTTTTACTTTTATTTATTTATTTATTTATTTATTAATTTATTTATTTTTTTTATATCTCAGGTGGTTCACTCTAGAGCAGTGTGTTGACCTGAAGGCAGCAGGTCTGTGGGACCAACTGCTGGATGACTTTCAGCCAGAGATAGTCATTGAAGACTGGTGAGTTATGAGCTGCTTATTAAGATATCCAATTGCAGTTTATGCAGTAATCTAATAACTGGGGAAAAAATTAAAAATGTAACTGTTTTAACAAAGTTTGCATGTTTTTACTTTAACTAAACACTTATATGGCTTGAAAGAAAAAATATGGACAACGTGCAAATCTAAAAAAAATTATTAGATTCAATATTTGGTGTATTTTAAATGATTGCACTGACATGTTTGTAGTGGTCATGGCTAAACATTTTCATTTCATCAATAAGCAATTTGACCTGCAATTTGTATTTGTTTCTCCTAATGGTTAGGTATGAGGAAAGCCAGCTTCATAAATGTATTTATCAACTTGATGTGAAACTTCTGGGTGCCGATGGTGAGACAGTCATTAAGCAGCACACCTATAACCCTGAAGAGGACCTGGAGTGCTACTCGCACACCTGGAAAAAGGTAGCACACACACGCGCATATGTAAATTTTTTCATTTAACTATTGATATTCTTGTCAACATAATGTGTGTGTTTGTGCACAGGTTTCCCATGTGTTCTCCAAGTATGGGCCAGGGGTGCGGTACATTCACTTCCTCCACAGACTGAAGAACCAGTTCATGGTTGAATTCTTTAATACCAAAGTCACAGACAGCTCGATTATTGTCAAGGCCAGCAAATCCAGTGTGAAATAATAATCCATCAGTCAAATTAACTTGATGCACTCTGTAATATTAAGACAAGTATTCAACTCGCATATTTCTTAAAGTAACTGCATTTACTATAATACAATAAAACATTCCTTTCTCAATTTGTGACCTTATTTATTATTAATTGATGCCATTTTTATTTGCGTATTTAAAGGGTAAGTAATTTTTTACTGCTTGTTTACTTCCCATCAAGTGTTTGCAAAACATTTTGAGTTTTTTTTTTCCTTATGGTGTGCAAAAAGATTAAGATTATTTTAAAGAATGTCAGAAACTGGTAGCGATTTACATTTGGAGGGTAAATAAATGATGATGGAATTGACATTTTTGGGAGAACTATAACTTTAAGGCCAGCAGATGGCGATATAGCCCAATTATTAGGCTACAAACAAAATGTTACGTGTAACCTTTACTGTCACGGGTTTCTATGCTAAATTTAAAGCATATTGGACAAAATAACCAAAAAAATCACGATTATAGATTAAGAAATAGTGTTTTTGTTGTCGGTGGCTGTATTTAACGTTTAGAGAGGCTATAAAACTAATAACTACTACTGTAGGCTATGCCAATGCATAGGCTAGTAGTTACCAAAATATTGTAGCACCTGCGTTTACTGTGGTAACGTGTTTATAAAAGGAAGCAATATAACCATATTTGTTACCAAGCGATATTTTAACAACTATTATTATATTTCATAATAGGAAATATTAAAAATATATTGTGTGCAACAAACAAAACATGTCGTTATCGTTGTTTTTGAACGCGCATTTAATGAATTATTTAAGGTACAAAGGTTCAACAAAAGCTAGATATTTGTTGGTTTATGTTGTTCTGTAGTAGGGCATTTTTCTTCAGATTTATAAAGTGTATGTAAAGGCCGCTGTTGATGTATTTTGACGCACCAATCAGAGCGTCGCGTTGAGCTGTTGCGCAGTCTGCAGCGTGCTGTACGCGTGGAGGATGCGCGCTTGTTTGGGATGCTCGGATAGTTCAGGACCGCAACAGATCACAACGAAAAGTAATGGCGCGACTCTCCTGGGGACTGGCAAACCTCCTCTGCTGCCTCTCCGTCATGTCCGTTCCAGTCTGAGCTCTCCAATAGACAATAAGGTAAGTTCTGTTGTATGAATTCAATAAACTACACTCTTTACCCACTTTATTGACTGCTGCTGCTCAGGGTGTCATGCGCACACTGGTGCATTAACGTATCTGTTAGGAGGACCCAACGCGAACTTCCGACAACATCTTTATGTTTGATTTCATAAACGGAAGCACGGAATGTTTGAAGTGTTTAGCTGTCCTGGTTCCGTTACTTTTCAGAGTAGCACCTGTTAGCAGTCGCATGTTCAGTTCAGTCTGTGGCTGCTTTACACAAGTTATTAATGAGCCACTCAGCCTTGGGTCTGCTAGGTTTCTTTTGTATTATTTAGGAGTCGATGAAAGCTAAAAACGAGAGTCATTTTCACCCTGCACAGGAAAAAGAGCAAAAGGTTAGTTGTTACCATGAAGAGTTAATTCTAGTGATCCTATTGATGCTTTAAATTATAGTAGTTAGATATATTAGATTAAATACATTAGGTCTGTTTTGATATTAACATGCCAACATGCAGTGGGTTATTTCTCAAACACAATCTCAAATTTAAAGGGATGGCCTGACACCCCCAATCAACTCTGGCACAATCTCACAGATGGAAAACATGGATTGTAGGATCCATGTCAATGCAGCTATAGTTTGTTCTGTATTAAATTATGATTTGTGTGATATATTGCACACAATGAGAGTATATTTTTCTGAAATTACAATGTGTAATCATCAACTGATCTGACTTTTTTTGGTGCCAACCTAATGTATTAAAGATGCCACCAATTCCTAATCAATTACTGGCTGTAATTTGATCATGATTTTGACATGTACCTTTTTAAAATGTATTTTAGCTCATCTGATATTGTCTGCAGTTTTACCAAATAAGAAACCTTGAAGTGAGCACATGGCATCAAAGTACCGGAAATAAATATCCCAACCTGAAACCAATCAAACTAAAGCTAAAAAAAGTGCTTTCGCAGTGACTCAAGTTAGAGTAATATGTGGGATTTATTAGGCAATTATACCTCACAAACCTTCACAAAGATCTCTATATATTCTGCCGTTGTCTGCTGAAAATTTCCCTTTATTCTCCGTCTCACTGGTGAAGTGGTCTGTTAAAAATTTCTACAGCAGAGTAATACTTAAAGTCTTGGATTACGTGGAAGTCACGATTGTCTCGTGGAAGTCTGTGTGCGGTCAAAGTGGAACTGATTAAACGGTAACCCGTCTAGCTCAGAAAAGGTGTTGTCTTTCGAAATGGAAAAAAGAAACTGTATATTTAGTTACAGTGCTTGGTGCAGCCGGTCAGTAACATGGGGAAATGTGTCTGCAGGGAGACTCTACAAATAAGTGTATTGCAGTGATGACAATTATGATAGAAAAGAAAATGCTAGTATTAATAGATCTGGTGTTGACGGAAAAAAACTGGGTCTTTAGTCTTGAAAATGCATCCTGGATTGCATTAAGGAAGTCATTCCACCTGGAGGAAACAGACAAGGTAATGTTATTGTGAATATTATTTTTTTCCCTCTTTGGGATGGTGATGATGTATGTTAAGCTGAAGGGATTCTCTCCTTAAGTGTGAGTTTAGACTGCAGAAGTTGCTTGGTCAATCTAATAATGCATCCTTTTAAAAACTATAGCATCTACATTCCCAAGTAACTGCTCTGTCTTCTATTCCATAGTTTCTGAAATCCCTACTGAGCACTCACATGGAAATACAAGCACTGAATACACTATCTAATAGCAGCTTCTCTTGCATGGGCACATGTGTACACACACACACACACACACACACACACATACACACATACAGGTCAGTGGTTAACCTCCCTGGGATGGAGGGGCAACTCTAAATGGTAAAGTATCCGTGAAGTTCTGTAAGACAGAGAAACATGAGCCTCTGCGTGTGTACAGTGCGGCAGACCACTCTTTACATTAGCACATATATCACAACTGTTTTAGTATTGATGAAAATAACAGGGTGTCTGCAGGTTCTTAAAATGTCTTTAATCTTAAAATCAAAATTTTAGGCCTTAAAAAGTCTTAAATTTGCTGTAATATTGTGTTGTAGGTCTTAAATCTTGCTAAAAACAGGTCTTAATTTTTCCTTTGGTCATGTTTTGCTACCCAGTCTGTCCAACAGCCATGCAGTCACCAACAACTCATCTCAATAAAACGGTAAACTTTTTATTTAAAAAAGGTGTTTTTAACTCTGTTTATCATAACAGTTTAATTATTTTCCTTAACATTTGTTTAAAAGTGCTTCATGTGTTTACTGCTGAAGATACCGGCCTGGACAGATTGTTGTTCATAGTTTTAGTTTTCTTATAGTTTGTAAAACTTTTAAAACATTTGTCATTTTTTTTACTTTTAGTAAAAAGAAAGTTTATGCTGGGAAAAAGAGGATACAAGTAGAGCTTGCTTGATTTTACACAATATTTAAAATAGTTTTCTAAGAAATGTCTAAAAAATGTAAATTTATTGTATTATTAAATGTATTAAATTATAATAATTGTTTGAATAGGGCAAATAAAAATCTTTTCCATCAAAAATCTTTTCCGAAAACCATTCCATCCATTTGAAAAATTCCTTAGCATTTAGCCCTTTACGAGTCTAAAATTTCACTTATAATGGTCCTAAAAATGTCTTTAAAAGTCTTAAATTTAGTGCAACCTGCAGAAACCCTGAGAAAGGTGGAGCTGCAGCACTCATCCAGGCTTATGCTGCACAGGTATATTTGTGGGAAAATTACATTGTGGATCAAATTTATTGATTTGATTTATGCTAAAAACATCAGAATGTTATGTTAATATCACATTCCATTAAGATATTTTGTAGTACGGGGCAAAGACTAATTGCGATTAATCACATCCAAAATAAAAGTTTGTTTTGACATGTGTTTGTGTGTGTGTGTGTGTGTATGTATATATATGTGTATATATATGTGTATATATATGTATATATATGTATATATATGTGTATATATATGTGTATATATATGTATATATATGTATATATATGTGTATATATATATATATATATATATATGTGTATATATATATATATATATATATATATGTGTATATATATATATATATATATATATATATATATATATATATATATATATATATATATATATATATATATATATATATATATATAATGCTTATGTGATACACACACAGAAACAAAACTATACATTTTGTTACATATATATATATATTAATATTTATATATAATTCGTATCATATACATTTAGGGCTGCACAATATCCTTTCAGCATCGATATCGCAATGTGATCCTTTGCAGTAATCACATCGTAGGGGATGCAATGTTGAGTTTGTATTATAAATCATCATTTGCATGATATTGATGCCTGTAATTGTATAATGACCTTAAAAGCATTCAGGCATAAGAAATTGTACCGTTTGTGACTTTAACTATGATTAATTTTATTAAGTTATTTTTATCATTCAGCTATTGTACTTGAATACAGTTACAGACTCAAAAAAAAACGTTTCAATTCATGTTTGTTCATGTAGCTCTTTTTACAATGTAGATTGTGTTAAAGCAGCTAAACATAGAAGTTCTAGTAAAGTTCAGTTCAGTTTTGTTCAGTTCAGTTTGGTTTAAGTTTCACTGCTGAAAGTTCAAACACAGAAGAGCAAATCTACTGATGCGCAGCTCCACAAGTTCTAAGCTAAGCAAGTCAGTGGCGAGGATCAACTTCACCAACTGACGAAAGTGAAGGGGAAAAAAAAACTTAGAGAGAAACTTGGCTCTGTTGTACACGACCATTATTCTTTTGGCCAAACTTCCGGTGTGGAGCTGCAGTCTAGGCGCCAGAGGCTGGAGAAGCTGGACGTCCATCGTGGAGAACTGCAGGTGTGGGTAGGGCACCGGTGGGAGGTCAGGCTGGCCCACAGGATCAATGCAGGGACTCGTTTGTCATTGTGGTCTTTCAGGAATCAGTCTCATGCACTCCATTTCTCCATAACCACCACAGCATCAGCTCGTGATATGCCTGGTCCAGGATTATGGATACCTTGGGATCATCTCTTCACAGGTCTTGGATAGCATCAATAGCGCTGCATAGTCTCTAGGGGCCTCGGGATGAGTATCCCCAGGTGGAAATAGAGAATAAAGAAAATAATTAGTGTAGCTGCTGTTCATAGTGTATTTAAACGAGATGCAAAAATGGAGTGTTATAAATGAAAATAGCATATATAAACAAACATGTAAAGCATATGCGTAAAGTTTCTAACAAAATCTCTGGTATATTAAGACAGGAGGAGTCTTGCAGGTGGTTGTCAAGCCAGCTCACCTGCGTGAAGCACATTCATGTATCATATCGTTATGCAATGCATTGAGTGTATGCTTTACTAAAAAGATAGGTCTTTAATCTAGTTTTGAACTGAGAGAGTGTGTCTGAGCCTCTGACATTATCAGGAAGGCTATTCCAAAGTTTAGGAGCCATAAATGAGAAGGCTCGACCTCTCTTACTCTACTTTGCTGTTCTAAATACTACCAGAAACCCTGAGCTTTAAGATCTTAAAGAGCGAGTTGGATTGTAGCAAGACAGAAGATTGGTTAGATAAACAGGAGCTAGATTATTCAAAGCTTTATTGGTAAGAAGCAATATTTCATTTTTTTTTTTATTGTATATTTTTCTTGATTGTGTTTAAAGATGCATGGAAATACTCACAACACATGCAAATACTGAAATGCTTTGCAAATAGCACAGACCATATCGAAAATGTTGCGGGACCCCAAAAAGTTTATAGATTGCTTATTAGATTGTTTGGAGATATAGTCCCACTGCTGAATCATCCCAATGGATCTAACATTATAAATTCTTTCCAAATAGAGATATTAAGTCATCTGGTTAATCCAACACAATCTCACGGCAATTCGTAACTTTTTGATTTAGTGGCTAATTCCTATGAATTCCTACGATCTAATTCGTACGATTTGCTCATCCCCCAATGACGGTTGGGTTTAAGGGTGGGGTTAGGTGCCACGCCTCCTTTTTAAAATCGTACAATTTCGTATGAATGAACTCGTACGAATTCGTATGAATTAGCCAAACTGACAAAACGTAAAATACTTACGTTTTCTCGTGAGATCAGGCTGGTTAATCATATCGCAGTATACATCGCAAAATAAAAAAAATCAAAATGCTAGATATTTCCAATATCGTGCAGCCCTAATATATGAAACAATATAATTATAATATTACATATTATATAATACAATATTATTTATACAATATAATATTTTTATTTTAAATATAAATAATAATTTTCTCAAATATATGCATGCATGTATGTACATATATACGTAATAAATGTACACAGTGCACACACACATATTGTGTTAAATAAACTTTTGTTTTGGATGCGATAAGTGGGATGAATCTTTGACCAGCACTAATATTTAGTAAATTTCCTACTGTAAATATCTCAAGACCCAGTTTTTGATAAGTAATGTGCATCCTTATTTTTTTTAATTGTAAAAAATTTTTACATTATTGCTGTTTATTTGTGTTATTGTTAAATTTCGATTTGTGAGACTTTTTTAACAAAAAAACAAATGAACACTAAACTAAACAAAAAAAAAGTGCATTTCTGCATACAATTTTACTGTCAGTAAGTGTTTCACTTTAGGTCTTTTCTGTCTTTTAATCCTGAAGAAACTTGGGTGCAGACTTGCGTCTCTCTTTCCCAGCCACTTGAACACACTTTCAGTTCAGGCCTGTAAGTAGGATGTGGTTTGGTAAGAAGCCCTGAGCACGCAGCCAGACAGGTGTGTTTTCTGCTCTTTGGACAGGTAAAGCAGTGTTTGCTTTGGCTGCAGAATGTGATACTCTGGTAGTGAGGTAAGACTGAAATGGAGCTCTGCAGAGTGGACATAAGGCTTAAGATGGATGTTGTCCTTATTGAGTGCACATTGATGATGCTTTGTCTTAAGGGGGAAATTGACAAAAGCTGTTACTGGGGTGGTATACATTTAGAAGGTGTTATGTACAGTACAGTCATCCTAACAGGTAAGTAAGGTCAACATATATACCTTTTTGAACAGGTTCCACCCCAGTGACAGTGAAGTGCATAATACATTGTCATACATGATAAATGTAAATGAGAAATATGGTGTTCTGTGATGGAGTGATTGTTCGCACTGCGATTCACCATCTTTTTTTGTTGCCATCTTAGTTATCCCCTTTATTCTAAGGACAAAAATTTTAAATTTTGAACCTTAAGTATGTGATATTGTCGGGACATTTTTGGTCCCCCTGAGGAAAACTGTATATATTTTGCAAATGTGTAAAAATGCAGAATGTTATATTTAAGGATAAGTTATTGAGCATGGAAGGGTTCGGGGCAACAATATGCAGTTATTACATCATGTACGGTATGTTGTTTTTTTTCCCCCACTGTCATTTGATATTTGTACAATTTAAATGTTTCTGTTGTATTTAAAGACTAATTTTTACATTGTCAAGGACTAATTTGGATTATGACAATGATTTAAATTTTAAAGAGCACTATTATTGAGCACTTTTACTCCACATAATTATGATGATTTTATATTTTTGTTATTCTACTTTGGAATGTGTAGTAAAACAACTCAATACCCTATGTCATTTGATTTTAATGGGTCTGCACTAGTACCTTAAAGGTACACTTAGTTACTTTTATTTATAATCATGATCTTTTTGAAAAGGTACTGCTGCTACACTGACCGCTGTTATTGCTTTGGTTCTGAGAGTGGATTGATTCCTTAAAATTTCTGCCAAAAGAATAAAATATATAATAAATAATTACTGACTCTAAGCTTTTGAACAGTTGGTGCTCTACATTTCAACATTTCAAGTTTCAGATTACTTTTTTTGAAGTAAAGTATCGCACTTCTTTTTTCCTTTGCACAAAAATATCATGACTTACTTTTTCAGAAAAGAAATGCCTTTTACTTTCCCATATATTGACTTACAGTTGTCTAGCACTGTTCAGAAAAATTGGTAGATAAATAGCAGATGTTGAATGTACAATATGTAAACATGACACTCACTGTACTTCTAGTTTAAATGTGAACATGTATTTACTCTCTCACTTGCTTAAAAACTGTGGACTGTGAAATCCAAACTCTTCCAACTCTTCATGTAATAATAATTCTTCAGGCAGGATTGTTTTGGCTGCTTCTCCACTTTACAGATGTGAATTTACATTGCCTTAACCCTACAGATTTATTCACTTCACATTTCACTTTTGGTGAATTGGTCCCTCCTTTATGTTTTTCCCCCAATTTTTGTTTAAATGGAAAGAAGATTTTTTTCAACACATTTCCAAAGATAATAGTTTCATTAACTAATCTCTGATATCTAATTTATTTTATTTTTTGCCATGATGACAGTAAATAATATTTTATTAGATATTTTACAAGATACTAACAATCAGTTAAAGTGCAATTTAAAGACCTAAATTGAAAGTTAGGGCAAGTCATTGTATAATAATGGTTTGTTGATGGAAAAAAATATTGCTTAAGGGACAAATACTATTGAAACCTTAAAATGTTTTTTTTATTCTTTTGTAGCTGAAATAAAACAAATAAGACTTTCTTCAGGAGAAAAATATTAAAGGAAATACTGTGAAAAATCCCTTGCTCTGTTAAACATAATTTGGAAAATATTTGAAAAAGAAAAGAAATTCCCATGAGGGCAAATAATTCTGACTTCAACTGTATAAAAACAAAATTGGCAAACGAAGCTCAGATGAAAACATTTGCATAACGTATTAGCGTAATTAGCATATCATATTACTTTTCTTAAATAGTAACTAAGGGAAACATTTAGTTACTATTTAAAGAAATAACTCAATATTTAAATATATTACTTTTAAAAGTACGCAGATTGACTTAATTTGCTCTCTTTTACAGTGAGATGGTAATGAAGCACTGCAGCTCTGTGCTGAAGTCTTGCCATCACTTTGGCTCTCACATGCAGCACACAGTCTGAATCTGCCCTCCTGAGGTTATCTGAGTCCACCTACCTCAAAACACCACCCCATGAGGCACTAGTAAGTCATTTGAGATTGTTTTGGCTTGAGCTCCATCGTTCACATTTACATATTCTGTATTTCTTTGGAGTCCATTGGTCATCTAAATAAACTCATCATCACAGGTGCACTCAGGTAATTCTCAGCCTTGAACTGTGATCTACGTTCACTTAAAAAGCATCGTCCAACTTCAAATATTTATTGGATGATTTAGTATTTCAGAAGTTCCCGCATGTCAGTCAGACAGATTGTGATTTAGACAGCGTTTGTCTTAAGCATGAGTGTGTGTCTGGTGTGTGTGTGTGCTGTGCTAAATATTGCATAACCGCAGTGTCGTGATGAGTGGCGGGTGAAGTTGAGACTGCGGATCCTTCTAGAGTAACGCTGGCCAGGATGAGGGGCCACCGTAACACACACCACAAGACCTGATCTCTCGGCCGTCCCGCTGCAGGCTGACGAGTGTGTATGTATGTGTGTTTCTCTCAGGCCTCACACATACAGTCTGCTTTACTAAGGCTGGGCAATATGACAAAAATCTCACATCCTGATAACAGTATATATCACAATATAGTGCAATTTTTGTAATTTAAATTTTTGTATTCAATCAGTTAATAGTATATATATATATATATATATATATATATATATATATATATATATATATATATATATATATATATATATATATATATATATATACTATTAACTGATTGAATACAAAAATTTAAATTACAAAAATTGCACTATATTGTGTATATATATACTATTAACTGATTGAATACAAAAATTTAAATTACAAAAATTGCACTATATTGTGATATATACTGCTATCAGGATGTGAGATTTTTGTCATATTGCCCAGCCTTAGTAAAGCAGACTGTATGTGTCTGCTTTACATTGCTTTATATTGACCACATGTCAAGGACATTTTCTTTTTTTTCAATTTTAAGTATATACTCAGAAATATAAACTACCTGACAAAAGTCTTGTTGTTGATCTCAGTTGTAAGAGCAACAAATAATAACTTGACTTCTAGTTGATCATTTGGAAAAGTGGCAGAAGGTAGATTTGTCAGACGAATCATCTGTTGAACTGCATCCCAATCATCACAAATACTGCAAAAGACCGATTGGAACCCACATGGACCCAAGATTCTCACAGAAATCAGTCAAGTTTGGTGAAGGAAAAATGGTTTGGGGTTACATTCAGTATGGAGCATGTGAGAGATCTGCAGAGTGGATGGCAACATAAACAGCCTGTGGTATCAAGACATTTGTGCTGCACATTACATTACAAACCACAGCAGAGGGCAAATTCTTCAGCAGGATAGCGCTCCTTCTCATACTTCAGCCTCCACATCAAAGTTCCTGACAGCAAAGAAGGTCAAGGTGCTCCAGGATTGGCCAGCCCAGTCACCAGAAATGAATATTATTGAGCATGTTTGGGGTAAGATGGAGTAGGAGTTCTTGTTGAACTCTGGGCGTCACTGGAGTCATAAACAATATTAATTCTTTTTCCACTGCACCATGACTTTATATTCTATACTGTACATTATTTCTATTAAGTGACAAGACTTTTGTCTGAGCAAAGTCAGACCTTACTGTCGTTATGAAATAATAAAAATTCAAGACATGATCATATTTTAATTTGGTAAAATAAGCAGAATCTAGAGACCTTTGCCTTTCATATAAACTACTTCTGATGATCAACTAGAAGTCCAGTTATTATTTGTTGTAACTAAAACCTGGATAGGCGACAAGACTTTTGTCAGGTAGTGTACTTATTCATATGTGATCATATTTCTCACTTTATTTAGAACTTAAGGCTAAATGTTTAATTAAAAATTTAGAAATATAAAATAAATATTAATAAAACACTTTCCAAAAGCAAACGATTATAGGTCCAAGATAAAATAAAAAATATTGCAACGTAAAATCCCCTCAAAAATATAAGCGTTGTACTTTCAAGATTGCAACTTTCTTACATCCTTCTGTCTGCATCCCTCTAATGGCTTGTAATAATCCACTCATATAAATGATGAAAAAGTATTAGCTTAAACAATGTATTTTTGACACCACAATAGAGCATAATGTGAAATGGTATACTTTTCATTTATTCCATACCATATGTATCGTCATATTGCATGCTACTAGTCATTGTGTGGGTGTCTGTAAGCGAGCATGTCTGATTCATATGTGCAAAAATGTTTTAGGTCTGTGAAGTGATCTGCTGGTCTTGGTTTGGTACTCCACTCATAGAAGAATGTGTAATATGCAACATGCAAAACTGCAATGGGTTAATCCTGTGATTCCAGGTCAAATGATCACACACAGTCTCGAATCCGAACACTTGATCTAAACCTGTCATTAGTTAACCACCTGATCTCAGATCGATCTGCAACAGGTTAATTATTTAATGCATGGATGGAGACCATGAAAGCAAGAGTAGAGTTTCTCAATCCAAATGCCCATGTTAGTGTATCAGTCACTTGCACCGTCTTTGTGTGAGTGTGTACACTTGACTGTGTGTGTGCATGTGTTTTCTGTTTATATTACCAGTTTTGTATAGAGCTATTTATTTTCAAATTCTGTTCTATTGCTATCAAGACAGTTAACGATGCTTAATGTAACATTCATTGTTGTTTTGAGATGGTTTTATTTGTTTTTGATTTGGTTCTCAATAGCGGTCCTGCTGGACAATGCATTTTTGAAGCATTGTAAACTGCAGTGCAACTAGATTTATGTTGTATAATTTGATATACTTCTTTACTTTTATATGAGGGTAATACGTCAGCAAGATGCATTCAATTTGTGACTATAAAGAGATTTATAATATTACAAAAGATTGCAACTTGAAATAAATGCTGTTTTTATAAAACACTTTCTATTAATCCAAAAATCTGGACTAAAATATTAAAGGCGTAGTTTAAACAAAAATAAATTCTTGTCAACATTTACTCATTTTTATTTTCTTCAAACCTGTTCAGGTTTCGATCTACTGTTGAACACAAAATAAGATTTTGACGAAAGAAGGAAACCTGTAACCCCTGACTTCCATAGTATTTGTTCTTTCTACTTTGGAAGTCAATGGTTACATGTTTCCAGCTTTCTTCAAAATATCTACTTTGGTGTTCAACAAAGAAAGAAGCTCATAAAGGTTTGGAACCACTTGTGAAGAGTAAATACTGGGTAAATTTTTCTATTTATCCCTTTATGTTTTATAAAATTAATTATTTCTTGACCACTAATACAGACCCCCAAATTATACATTTTACATTCATAGTATCTTGCATTTATACTTACACAAGCTTTGTTGGGCTTTTGTATCCTGCTGAAACATGTTAAATTGCTTCAGTGGCTTAACCTGTCCTGTTTAGGTATAGTGTTTATCTGTTATACACTACCTGACAAAAGTCTTGTTGTTGATCCCAGTTGTACGAGCAACAAATAATAACTTGACTTCTAGTTGATCATTTGGAAGAGTGGTAGAATGTAGATTTTTCCAATGAATCATATGTTGAACTGCATTACAATCATCCTATCGGAACCCTCATGGACCCAAGATTCTCACTGAAATCAGTCAAGGTTGGTGAAGGAAAATTATGGTTTGGAGTTACGTTCAGTATGGGGCGTGCGAGAGATCTGCAGAGTGGATACCACAAGACATTTGTGCTCACATTACAAACCACATGAGAGGGCAAATTCCTCATCAGGAGAGCGCTCCTTCTCATACTTCACCCTCCACATCAAAGTTCCTGAAAGTAAAGAAGGTCAAGGTCCTTCAGTATTGGCCAGCCCAGTCACCAGACATGAATATTACTGAGCATGTTTGGGGTAAGATGAAGAAGGAGGTATTGAAGGTATTGATTCCAAAGAATCTTAATGAACTCTGGGATTCCTGCAAGTCCTGCTTTCTTTGCCATTCCAGATGACTTTATTATTAAGTTAATTCAGTCATTGTATGGATGCAGTCGACCAAGCTCATGGGTGTCATACACTATATTAGTTCTTTTTCCATTACACCATGACTTTACATTCTATTCTGTACATTATTTCTGTTCAGTGACAAGACTTTTGTTTAAGCAAAGTCAGACCTTACTGCCCTAATTAAATAATTAAAGAGCCCTTATTATACATTAAAAAGGGTCATATTTCGGTTATATGGGTCTCCAACAACATACTAATATGCATGCAAGGTCAAAAAACACTTCCATGGTCTTATAATATGAATTTATTTTACCTAATTATCCCAGCGACTCCCATATGAATCGTTCAGCGATTCATTTGTTCCCAAACCCCTCCTTAGCGCAAAGCTAATCTCCGCTGATTGGACCTATGACAGCCTGTTGTGATTAGTCGACAGCGTTCAGAGCGAGACAGTAAAATGCCCAGCACGATTTGTCAAGCCCCCG
Source organism: Danio aesculapii (assembly GCF_903798145.1). Lineage (NCBI taxonomy): Eukaryota > Metazoa > Chordata > Actinopteri > Cypriniformes > Danionidae > Danio > Danio aesculapii. Next base: position 38,262,619 of record NC_079439.1, read on the forward strand.
GTTCGCCAACATTGGTGTAGGATCCGATCGCAGCAGATGCCTAAAACACGCTTCATAGTAAAACTTACTCAACAATGTTATTCAGACACCTTACCACCAAAAGCAGTGTAGTTAAACACCAGCATATTGCTCCATTCTTAACTATGATACACATTCAGTAATAATCCACACTGCAGCAAAAGCTAAACTATTCTGAACCTTGACCACTGCACGTGTGTAGGAACAGCTTACGGTGGCCATAGCATCGACAAACGGTAGTGGACACGAGCTCACAAACGCATTTAAATCGGTAAACAAAGCAGCACGTGTCACGTTTTCAACGTGGCATTAGACGAGATATGAGAATATAAAGAGTTAACCTTATGCAGTACAAGCGGTTACAAGTAACAAAACACAATTAAATACATAATTTGCAAGCTAGAGAAAACAAGGAGACAGCCTTTTACTTACACTTATGAAATGTGTCGTGGGCCAGGTCTGATTTCATTAATTAGCTTTCATTTTTGAGCTTTTCTCCCTTCTCAGCTGTAACTTAGATCATTTCTATTTGCAATCATTGCTGTGGCACCTCTTGCGTGAAGTAAAATATGCTCACCAGAGCTCCTCCTCAGCCTGCAGCAGGCTGCCTTTGTGCCTAATAAACTGGCCTTATTTTGCACGCACCCCTGTTGTATTGTTTGTCCATTCGTCTCACAAGTCTCATACATCAGTAGTTTTTTCTGATCCTTCCTTTAACAAACAAATGAATCGCCATTGTTAGCATGTAGATTGCTAAAGCACTCCTTTCCTCCCCACTTCCAAAAATATTCAGGTAAGCACAGCGTCTTCATGACTCATGATGACTTCAGGATCTGTTTGTATTTGCTGCTGTGTTAGTGGGCGGGCCCGCAGGTTTAAATTTTCCCAGGTTTGCGCGCACAACAATTGGGCGGGGCTTATGTTTCGGAGCCACGTCACGCCGAAACGGCTAAAGACTCGTTAAAAAGATGATTCATTCCAACCACTATGAGTCGACTCATATTTTAGATAAATCAATAGTTTTAAAAACTGTCCACTTTCAGATTTAAGCCTTAGCTGGATATTTCACTTCACTTAGAGCTGTGTTACACAATACATGGAAGGTCATTTTCAAAAACCCACAACAGGGGCTCTTTAAAAATCAAGGCATGATCATATTTTATTTCGGTAAAATAAGTGTAATCTAGAGGCCTTTGCCTTTCATATAAATCACTTCTTTTTTAAATTTTTTGCCTTTATTAAGTTGATAGGACAGTATTTCAGACAGGAAGCAAAGTGGGAGAGAGAGGAGGTAAGGATGGGAAATGTCCTTGAGCCGGGATTCGAACTCGGGATGCCCTGAAGTACTACTGCACCATATGTCAGCGCACTAACCACTAGACTATTATAAGCTTTTAAAAGGTTAAATGGTTATCATTTGGAGTGCTTCTTTTATCTTCACTTGTAAGTCGCTGTGGATAAAAGTGTCTGCTAAATGTATACATCTAAAAGTTATGAGTTAACAAAAAACTGTCACCAAAATTGTACATTTTTGCAGTATGTGTTGGTTGATTGATTGATTTGTAAATTTTATTGAATCCAATTAGAGTCGTTTGACCAGCACCATAGAAATTAGGGAACCAGCACAAAATTGAAAAAATCTGATGTTGCGATGTTTAATTTTTCTACAATAAATGTTGCTGTATAAATACAGTTCACATGATGGTTTGAATAGCTCTATTTGATGTTTTTTCAGTATTCAGGTACAGAAATTAAATAAACACAATGCAAAAAAATGCTTTTATTACTTTGTTTTGTTTCTAGTACAAATATCTAAATATTCTCAGATCAAGTAAAAACAATGTTTTGTCAAAATTAAGAGTGTTTTTCTTTAAAACAAGCAATATGATCTACCAGTGGGGTGCGTAAAAATAATCTTATTCTTGCTTTAAAACGTATTTATTTGGGCTAGAAACAAGACAAAAATTCTAAGTATTTTTTCCATAAATTGTATAAATAATTAAATACGATAAATCTTTTTTAACACCTCCAAATATCACAATTTCTTGTGCCCAAATGTGGCCAAATTTTAAACTCTTTAAATGCACAGTCGGGCCCTGACAAGAACTACAACTCTGCCACCAAATGGACTACAAATCGCAGCATGCACCGTGCACACACACACCAATTCCTGATCCCATCTGATTGCAAACACTCACAACTGAAGCTACTCAAGGACTCATTACACAGGCTATTTATACACCACATTTGCTCACACACATTGCTGCATGTTGTTTGTTTGTTTTGTTAGTTAAAACGAATCTGTAACTTTACGTAGCATTTTCATTTCCTTGTCTAGCATTGTTCTTTGATTCTTGTTTTTTTTGTTATCTCCTAGACATGTTCCAATTTTATCTCACCTTTCTCCGGTTTTGTCTGTTTATCGATGATGACTTCTGGATTATCTATATGTACCCAATTGCTCCTGTTGTTGACCCTTGCCTGATTTACGATCATTGTAAATAAATCTGCATTTGGATTCGCACCTTAGTAAAAGCCTCTATCAGTTACAGCTTTATAGTTCGTTTTATATTACTTTACTAAGCTCTCACTCTATAGTTAAACTCAGCAGTGGCTCTACAAATCGCATGTGTTCTGTAGCTGCTGGTCAACTATGATACAGGCTCAACATTGTATATCCTGTGATGTGACTATTGCAGATGCGCACATTGCGGTATCAGAATCAGATCAGAATCAGAATCAGTTTTATTGCCAAATGTGCTTCACACACACAAGGAATTTGTTTTGGCTACAGAAGCTTCCAGTGTACATAAAGTGACAACACAAAATAAATAAATATGAAAAATAAAAAATAAAAAAGACGATAAACATTAAACAGAAATGCAGTTAGTATTATCCATGCTGAAACGATATATTGTTCAGGCCTAATAGAAATCATACCCAGTATTAAAACTTGATGTGAGGGTTAACTTATGACTGTAAGATGCTGATATTTTTCATGAGCATATTTTGAGCGTTAAAGAAAGGAGAAGAGAAAGGGGAAGGTACAGAGATTATAAGAGTATCGATACTGAAAGCAGATCTCGGTTGTGTGTGTGTGTGTGTGTGTGTGCTTCTTGGAGACAGCTAGAACACTGTGTGCTGGGACTCAAACAGTGACTTAAATGGTGTTTTGTTTGTGTGTCACACATGGGCAGGTTCAAGTGGAGTTGATTGGCTATGGTTAAATGCTATTGTGATTGATTGACACAATGAGAGATTTGAATGACCATCTTAAAGGCAACGGTCTAAACCAAATGATAAGTTAAAGCAATAAAATACTGAAAGATAACTACAATTTTTTTACATTTTGAATCGATTAAACATATTTGGGATGTAATTGAAGTTAAAAAATAACTGGCCACAAATTAGTTTTTATTCATTTGTGTTATTGTGGATTTTCTTTTGTGTAAGTAGAGCGTACTGGTAAGATAAATGTGCTTTTTGTGTGCGTTTGTACATGTGGCGGCTTTACACAACCTTAGGTCTATTGTTTCACGTTGTTCTTCTACTATTATGTAGTCAAGTGATTGTGAGAGTGTGTGTAATCAGTATTGGATGGCAAATGAGGATAGTGCTTACTAGAGAGAGAGAGCGAGAGAGTAGGTGTTAAAGCACACTCACTCTCATAAACGCCTCTCATTCATTCTGCAGCGGCTCAGTAGTCAGTGTGCAGGACTGATATTGCAGCTGATATCAAATTTAAATTGTGGAATTTATATTGAAAATCAGATGGATGAAATGTTGAACAATAAAAAAAAATACATTTGATGATTTTTAAAAATTAATAAAGTTTTTTGCAATTAATTATTAATTTATTTACAAAAAAGTATCATTTTTATTGTGTTAATTATTGTTAATGTCTATGACAATGAGCCATCGTTTCTTCTCTATTCACTCATTTTAACCTAGCCATCCTCATCATTTTCCTTTGTCACTCTCACGTTTCCTAGAACAGATCCTCTCTCTTTCTCCCTCTGTCTCGCTCTCTGTCTCCCTCTGTCACTTTCTCTCTCTGGTGGTGGTAATCTTAACCACTAAAAGGTGCTAACTCCTATTAAGCTGTCAGAGCTCTGTGTGTAAGCCAATCCGGCCAATCACTTATCAGCGGCACTGACAGACTGAAACAGTGTCATCATGGTAATCTGAGACATTTCAGTTTCGGCACAGACGCACACACACACACGCACACACAACTACACACGCATAACTGTATGACACTTGGAAGCATGCACACAAACGCAACACTATGACCCAACATGTACAAAAACACCTAATAGACTTTCATACATGCGTATGTGTGTGTTGTAGAGCCAGGCGTGACGGGCAGGTTATTTTTGGACAGTGGTGTAGAGTGGCAATGTCCAGGTAACCATAGCGTGGCTTAGAAAGTGAAATATGACCACATGGTTCAGTCCAGCTCGTCACTCTCAATCTCTACCACACACCGCACCACTGACATGAAGAAACTCATCAGAGGAATATGAGAGAGAGAAATTATGAGTGAAATTGTGTAAATGAAGGTCAGAGCTTTTGGTAGATGGCAACCCTATATTCAAATGTTTTGTTTTTAATTTCTCTTATTAGTTTTAAAAATGTGAAATTAAATTTGGGGGCGATGCAGTGGCACAGTGGGTAGTGCTGTTGCCTCACAGCAAGAAGGTTGCTGGTTTGAGCCTCGGCTGTGTGGAGTTTGCATGTTCTCCCCGTGTTTGTGTGGGTTTCCTCCGGGTGCTGAGGTTTACCCCACAAGTCCAAAGACATGCGCTATAGGAGAACTTGGTAAGCTAAATTGTCTGTAGTGTATGTGTGTGAAAGAGAGTGTATGGATGTTTCCCAGTGATGGGTTGCGGCTGGAAGGGCATCCACTGTGTAAAACATATACTGGATAAGTTTTTGGTTCATTCCGCTGTGGTGACCCAAGATTAATAAAGGGACTAAGCTGAAAAGAATGAAATTAAATTTGAAAGTAAAATTTCTAAATCCCCAAAATCCCACAAAAATAAAGATGCTCTACTCTGTAAAATGTAATAAGTTGACCTTACTTAGAAAAATTGAGGAAAGCGATTGCCTTAAAATTTCTAAGTAAAGTAGTGTATTAATTTTAAGTGAGCATGACTTAAAACACTTTGTATTTACAACTTCTTAATAAAGTAAACTTCAGTACCGTTGACTCAAAATAATTAGTTATTAGTTTTCGCATTACTTGGAATATATTAGAAAACTAATTTCCAAAATGATCAAATAAGCTAAAAAACTAAAACATTTAAGACAAAGACCAATACCTTACTTACTTACTTACTCCCAGGGCTGTTTATATTGATGTTGATATTTAGTCACACCATGTTGGTGTTTCGTATCATCTAATTTTTACAAGGTTGGTTGATAGCCCAACGCTCAACCCCCAATCTGGAGGACCAGGACATGCGCACACATAGACTATGTACAATTTAGCTTACCCAATTCACCTATAGCGCAGGTCTTTGGACTGTGGGGGAAATTGGAGCACTCTGAGGAAACCCACGCAAACACAGGCAGAACATGCAAACTCCACACAGAAATGCCAACTGACCCAGCTGGGGCTCAAACCAGTGACTTTCTTGCTGTGAGGTGCCTTATACTATACCATTTAAAAAGATTGAAAGTCAAAATTTGATATTCAAAACATCTTTATATTATATATTATAATTTATTCTTCATAAATACAACAAAAACTGTAATATTGTGAAATATTATGACAAATTAAAGTAATGGGTTGAATATAAATTAAAATCTAATTTATACATGGGATGTTAAAGCTGAATATACATCATAATTACACTGGTTTTCAGTGTCATGATCATACCGAAAATCATTCAATATGCAGATTTGGTCAAACAGCATTTCTTATTGGTATCAACTATGAAAACTTTTAACCTGTTAATTTTTTTAAACAGTCACTGTCACATTACCAATGTAATGCCTTTTTGTTGAATATTTCAAATATTGACTTGTATAATATAACATAGTAATAAGAACTTTTGAACTGCATGCGTTTCCTAGTACTGAGTTGTTGGTGCAAGGGCATTTGCTGTGTAAAACAGATGCTGGATATGTTGGTGGGTCATTCCACTGTGGTGACCTCTGATAAATAAAGAGACTAAGCCAAAGGAAAATGAATGAAGTGCATGCATGTATCTTAATTTTTACAAATTGTCAGTCTCTGTTTCTCTCATACTCCATCATTTGTCCCTTTTCATGTTGTTTTTACCTAAAACAGACTCTGCCAATAATGTATAGATATCTCATTTTCTTATTCAAATGTAATTTTCATGATGTCAGTGCTGCCAGTGTTGTTGTAGTATTTATTCATAACTTCAGAAGTCACATCCATGGGATAGTGGCTAAACATCTTAAGCATCTGGCATACCAAATTGATAACTAAAGATTTACAGGTCATCATCTGATTGGTTGAATTCTGCAGGATTTCTGTGTGAGCTCTGTGTATTGTCTTTAATGACTGGTCTGAAAACAAAGCCACCATGTTGTCAAGAAAAAAAGTGCACTTACACATATACACTGTAAAACACATTGGTTATACTTACAAACTCAAGTTCACCAGCTGCCTTGAAAATATGAGTCAACTCAACATCTTTGTTTTAACTTTAGATGTTGAGTTTTAGTTAAATATATTGTGAAACTCAACATCTTTAGTTGAAACAAAGAATCTCTTTAAGTTGAGTTGACTCACATTTTCAAGGCAGCTGGTGAACTTGATTTTGTAAGTTTAACCAACGTTAAACGTTTTAGCAATAAGCACTTGTCTGGATCAATTGTGTGTTTAGTTCACTTCAGTTTACTCCCCTTAATATGGTGTTGAAAAAAATGATTAGTGATTGGTTGGTTTAACATGCCAGCCATTGAAAGATACAAAAGAGTACAGACGCATAATGTCTTAGGGTCTGGCTATGGGAGAGTTTGCAGTCAGCTTCCTGGGTCTTAAAGTTTGTGGGCCAGGAATGATTAAAGTGGTCATGAATTGCCTATTTTTTTATAATTATTTTTTAGGGGTTTTCACCTGTATTGGGATAGGACAGTGGAGATTTTACAGACAGGAAAGTGTGGGGAGCAGAAATAGGGGAAGGATCGGCAAAGAGCCGGGAATCGAACTCGGGTTGCCTTGAGCACTTTGTTGCTATGTGTCGACGCACTAACCACTAGGCTTTTGGCGCTGACATGAATTGCCAATTCATATTTTGTTCTGCTCACTAAAGTCCATGTCTAATTTTTATCAAAATCATCATAGTAGATTAGGCTAAAAGTAGCCTATTTTCTGTACTTTTTTGACCCCTCATAAAACTCACAGTTTTAGTGGCGATTTATAGACTACCACTGGTATGATTGGCTGTTAGTTTTGCTTATTTGGAAAGACAGCTGTGGAAAGACATCTATTTTCAACAGCCTTTATCCAAAGATGGATGGTGCTGCGACTTAGGTTAAACTACATAAATATCAACTGCATATCAAACGTGTTGTAATAACAATCAAAGCAATAGTGACTGTAAGAATAAGAGTTACTCTAATCAGTACACTACCTGACAAAAGTCTTGTTGCCTATCCAACTTTTAGGAACTGCAAATAATAACTTGACTTCTAGTTGATTATTTGGTATCAAAAGTGGCTTATATGAAAGGCAAAGGCCTCTAAATTATGCTTTTTTTACCGAAATAAAATATGATCATGTCTTGATTTGATTGTTTAATTAGGGCAGTAAGGTCTGACTTTGCTTAAACAAAAGTCTTGTCACTTAACAGAAATAATGTACAGTATAGAATATAAAGTCATGGTGTAGTGGAAAAAGAATTGATATTGTGTATGACTCCCATGAGTTTGGACGACTGCATCCATACATCTCTGCAATGACTAAAAAAATGTAGAAAGCGTTCTTGCAGGACTCCCAGAGTTCTTTAAGATTATTTGGATTCATCTTCAATGCCTCCTCCTTCATCTTCTCCAGACATGCTCAATAATGTTCATGTCTGGTGACTGGGCAGGCCAATTCTGAAGGACCTTGACCTTCTTTACCTTCAGGAACTTTGATGTAGAGGCTGAAGTATGAAAAGGAGCTCTATACTGCTGAAGAATTTGCCCTCTCCTGTGGTTTGTCATGTAATGAGCAGCACAAATGTCTTGATACCTCAGACTGTTTATGTTGTTATTCACTCTACAGATCTCTCGCACACCCCCATATTGAATTTAACTCTAAACCATGACTTTTCCTTTATCAAACTTGACTGATTTCAGTGAGAATCTTGGGTCCATGTGGGTTCCAATAGGTCTTCTGCAGTATTTGTGATGATTGGGATGCAGTTCAACAGATGATTTATCAGAAAAATCTACATTATCTCACTTTTCCAAATGATCAACTAGAAGTCAAGTTATTATTTGTTGCTCTTACAACTGGGATCGACAACAAGACTTTTGTGAGGTAGTGTAGTGCAATATTACTTTAAAACCCAATATAGTCAACACAGCAAAGTTTTTTTAGTTTCCGTTTTAAATCAAATCCAGGGTCTAATTCTAAAGATTAAGTTCTTAGTCATGTGGTCTGGAACTTAAAAATAAAGTTCATCCACTCTTTCCTAATGTTGCGATCCAAGGGAATGCTGTGCAAAGACTGCTTTTTCTCACAAATAAGTCACTTTACAGTATCTTGGAGTCATATTTGTCATTTGGTTTCTGTATAGCCCTGCATTTGCCTCTCTTGTCATTTACTTTTTTGTGGGGGATGGGGTTTAGCCACAGTATTATGTAATAAAGAGGCGCATTACCAAAACCTGTCATTTTGGTAAATTAGCTTTAATATAAGATGTGTTAGACCAGGGGTACCCAAACTCGGTCCTGTGGGGCCGGTGTCCTGCATAGTTAAGCTGCCTTGAAGTTTCTAGTATACCTATATAGAGCTTGATTGGCTGATTCAGGTGTGTTTAATTGGGGTTGAAGCTAAAATCTGCAGGACACTGGCCCTCCAGGACCGAGTTTGGGCACCCCTGTGTTAGACTAACAATAAAGTTTTGAGTGCTGAAACGTACAGGTAGTATTTATAATATGATGACCTGATACAGAATCAGGTTTAGATTAGGACTTGTACAAAGTCATTAACATTGTTCCTCACATGCTTGTAAGGTACCCATATAGACCTTGCACCTCATCCATAAAACACTAGCAGAGTGTAAATCATTTGTAAAACTATTCATAGAGAAATAGTTTCATTATATATTAAACATATACATGTTTAATGATTGATTGATCATGCTTTGTTGGAAAAAAATGACCCCAACTTTCTTTTCCTCTCTCTGTCAATCTCTTGTCTTAAGAGGAGAGCCATTGTGTTTGCCATATCTGGTCATGGCTCCTCCTCTCCTCCTCCACCTCCTGCTTCTACTGGTCTCTCCACAGGTCTGTGCGGGCGGCAGTGCTCATGGGGACAGCAACAGTAGTGCTGATGGAACCAAGAAACCCTGCTTTGAGAAAGTCAAGTGTCAGCCAGGGGTTCTGCTTCCTGTGTGGCTGCCGCATGACCCCCCACTGGCAATGCAGGCCGTACGAGCCACGATCTACTTCGCATTTCTTCTCTACATGTTTCTGGGCGTGTCCATCATCGCAGACCGCTTCATGGCTGCCATCGAGGTCATCACTTCACAGGTGTTACAGCAACACCAAGTCGAAAAACTGTCCATTAAACACATAGTACAGTGCTCAGCATATATACTCAGCATACTCAGCATATATACCCCTCACAAATCTCTCATTTAAATTCATATTTTTAATAGGAAGCTATACAATAATATATTTGTGCATATACATTAGATTAGTCAGTGCTGAAGCCAAATCTGGATCTTATCTAGCAAAATAACTTATGATAGCGGTCCAAAAACTAGTACACCCAAATTTATATGTTATAGAAAAATATTAAATACAAATTTAAAAAGAGGAAAAATCAAGAGAAGCAAAAGAATTGAAAAATATAGAAACAACTTTGGTAGGTTGTAATTATTTTGCAATACTTCACAGGAATTTATTTGTATTATCTTTCAATTATTAAATGTGTTCGGTGACTGAAATATTATTTTAATAAATATTTCTGTTTAATAAATCTGTTTTGTTTAAATGCACCAAAATACATTCACTGAGAAATGGATAAAAATATTTATTTTCAAAATGGTGTGCAATCAATTATGCTGTACACTGTATTACAGATCATTCAGGGCTGAGTTTTGAAACTTTTTATAAAAGAGTTAAAAAAATAAGTAATGAAATATTATTTGTGCAAGGTAATATTTTAGTAATTTGGTTGTGATTTTTTTTAATTGTTCTATGTGTATAAGGTATTAGTTAATTCATTTATTAGTAGTCTCTCATCTGATCTCATTTTCATCCGCTTTTCCGGGACCGGGTCACGGGGCAGCAGTCTTAGGAGAAAACCCCAGTCTTCCCTCTCCCCAGACACTTACTCCAGCTCATCTAGGTGGATCCCAAGGCGTTCCCAGGTCAGTCAAGAGACATAGTCCCGCCAGCGTGTCCTGGGTTTTTCCCGAGGCCTCCTCCTGGTGGGACATGGCTGGAATACCTCCCTAGGTAGGCGTTCAGGAGGCATCCGAAACAGATGCACGAGCCACCTCAGCTGACTTCTCTCGATGTGGAGGAGCAGAGGCTCTACTCCAAGCTCCTCCCGCGTGACAGAGCTCCTCACCCTATCTATAACGGTGCACCCTGCCACCCTGCGAAGGAAACTCATTTCGGCCGCTTGTATCCTTGATCTCGTCCTTTCGCTCATGACCATAGGTGAGAGTAGGAACGTAGATTGACCAGTAAATCTAGAGCTTTCCTTTTTGCTCAGCTGCTACTTTACCACAATAGACCAGTACATCAACCACATTATTGCGGTCTCCACCGAGCTCACGTTCCATCCATCCGTCACTTGTGAACAAAACCCCAAGATACCTAAACTCCTCCACCTGGGGTAAGGACTTTCCTCCAACCTGGAGATGGCAAACCACCATGGCCTCAGACTTAGAGGTGTTTATTCTCTTCCCACCCGCATCCCACTTGACGGCAAACTGCCCAGTGCATGCTGAAGGTCCATGTTCATTGAACCCAACAGAACAACATCGTCTGCAAATAACAGATGAAATCCTGGGGTCCCCAAACCAGACCTCCTCCAGCCTAAGGCTGCACTTTGAAATTCTGTCCATAAAAACTATGAACAGAATTGGTGACAAAGGGCAGCCCTGTCGGAGCCCAACATGCACTGGAAACAAGTCTGACTTATTGTCGGCAATGCGAACCTAACTCCTACTCTATTCATACAGGGACGAGAAAGCCCGTTACGGAGCACCTCTGTCTTCATACTCCCAGAGCACCCTCCACAGAATGCCATGAGGGACACAGTCAAATGCCTTCTACAAGTCCACAAAACATGTGGACTGGTTGGGCATACTCCCATAAACCCTCAAGAACTCTGGTGAGAGTATAGAGCTGGTCCAATGTACCACGGCCTGGACGAAAACCGAATTGTTCCTCCTGGATCCTAGGTTCAACCATTGACTGGATCCTCCGCTCCAGTACCCTGGCATAGACTTTCCCAGGGAGGCTGAGGAGTGTGATTCCCCCTATAGTTGGAGCACACCCTCTGGTCCCCCTTCTTAAAAATGAGAAGTACCACCCCAGTTGCCCAGTCCAGAGACACTGTCCCCGACCAGCTCTACAATATCCAGAGACCTAAGATACACAGAGTATTACTAGTTGTTATGGCAAATAGCAGAAATTTTATATATAATTTTTTTTCAGTATTTTTAGATTCCTTAATCTAGTTGTAGGTTTCATTTATCTATAGCAATTCTGTTACAAATACAAACACATTGGTATTGGTGGTTTACATGGACTTACATGGAGAAAATTTTTTAGCAAGTTTTAAATGTGAAAAGACCCCCTTAAATATAATTTGTTTTGTAAGCGTTTTGAATTACCAGAGCACCACGCATGTTCTCATAAACCAGATTAATAGAGTGCAACTTAGTCCCACCCATGTCATTATACAAATATCTGAAACCTGCACTGAATCTGTACATTAATGAGAAATGCCAAATGGAATGGGATGAAAGTATAAACAACAAATTGTATGAACTAAATCTATTTGTAAATGAAAGAAATAATTATGATTTTGAAAATTGACCATTTTTATTGATGTATACAGAAACATCGGTCCCAACGTATTTCCTGTTTTACATTTTTAATTTCTAAAGCTTCCAAGAATCTAAAATGAGCCAAATATTGATAAATAATGTTATGATAGCTGTTTTAATATTAAGTTCTGGTTGAATAGTTTGATAACAAGCAGGAAATGCTCATGGGCCCATGACATGGCCATATTGAAATGGCCTATAGACATGATCAGGTATTACATACGAGATGTAAAATAGGCCACTCAAGATTTTCACATCCATATTTATTGGAAGTGGAAGTAAAACCTATTTGTGTCTTGTGTAAGAAAATGTGAATGATAAAACTTATTTTTATAGAATGTATATATTTAAATGATATCAGAAAACACTTTTATTTAGGAATTAATTTAGCTGAAATGTTTAAAAAGATGTCCTCTGGAGGAATTTTAACAACTTTAACAACAAACTGAAACTACTTGTATGACTTTTTATCAGTGTTGATGTTATTTGGATATTTTCAATTTTCTGTACAATGAATGATTAAGAAACAGTTATGATTGTAAACAATATATTGATTATTGATTATTTAGTACAAGTGATGCCAAGAATATAGCCAATGCTGCTGATAGATAGATAGATAGATAGATAGATAGATAGATAGATAGATAGATAGATAGATAGATAGATAGATAGATAGATAGATAGATAGATAGATAGATGGATGGATGGATGGATGGATGGATGGATGGATGGATGGATGGATGGATGGATGGATGGATGGATGGATGGATGGATGGATGGATAGATAGATTGGTAGATAAGACAGATGGACGAACAGACGATGGATGGATGGATAGATCCATAGATGGATGGATAGTGTCTTTTTAAACCACCAAAGCCACTCACATTTTAATCTATACACTAATCTAAATAGTTTTATCTAAATTATATAAGAAGCTGCTTATTAAATTGCTTATAGCATGAAAAAGGATTTTATTGACAAAGTGTACCCATACGGTGTTATTCTGTGTCCTATAGGAGAAAGAGGTGACTGTGACAGGTGCAAATGGAGAGAAGACTGTAATGACTGTAAGAATCTGGAATGAAACTGTCTCCAACCTCACTCTGATGGCTTTGGGTTCCTCAGCCCCTGAGATCCTCCTGTCTGTAATAGAGGTACACAAACAACTTCACAACAAGCCAACAGTTCGCCTTGATCAGGAGTTTATCACAAGAGAAGTGAAGGCCTATTTTTTTCTACAGGTTAATTATTAAATGACTGACACCCACACTGACCTCATCACTTTACAATGATGACTTCAGCAGCTATTCATCCATGTAAAGGCATCATTTAACTCGATGTGTGTTGATACAGTGGCGCCCAGTTAAATATTTCAGCTGTCAAACTGCTCATTTCACTTCTCTATAAAAGATTAAGAACGTATTCTTTAGGAATGGCTGATTTTCGTGAGAATTTAAAATTTTATGACATTTATGTGAGTTTTGTCATGTAAACTGAAACCTTAAGAGACAAAGCGTCCCTCAAGACGGAGCAAATCATTTAAGTGTACATCATGCAACTGTTATTGTTGGACACAAATAGACTAAAAAGTCCCTAAATTTATTATAAACCTTGAAATGTAGACATTTTTGCAAATGTTGTCATTTAAAATGCATCTATTGTGCAGATTTACCAAAATCTCGAAACATTTTTCTCACAGTTTACATTACAACTTCTTTTCTCACAGTGTATGAAACTTTATTTACAAGCATCTGGTTTCTCTAAACACTTCAATTCTGAGAACCTGCTCGAAGATTATGCTGCAAATACAGCATGTTTTGTAAATGAAATGGTCATTATCATCAAAATTATCTGAATTTTTTATTTGCAGATGAATCATTTCAGGACATCCAATATCCAGAAAAAACCAAACCTTTATCATGCACTTTGATCTTTCAAACTATGCAGACTTGCCTCATTACACAAAAATAATTTCTGGAAAAACGCAACGGTGCTATTTATGATAGACTTCATTATATTTAAAGTGATGTGCTATTAATTGCATTGTAAACATAGTGTTATTGTCATCTGCTCTGTCTCTTTTGTGGCAGGTATGTGGACATGGCTTTGAGTCTGGAGAACTGGGTCCTGGCACTATAGTGGGCAGTGCTGCGTTTAACATGTTTGTGATTATTGGAGTGTGTGTGTGGGTGATTCCTGACGGAGAGGTGAGGAAGATTAAACACCTCAGAGTCTTCTTCATCACTGCATCCTGGAGCATCTTCGCCTATATTTGGCTCTACCTCATCCTGGCAGTCATAAGCCCTGGCGTTGTACAGGTTTGCTTTTTTTACATTTGTTTTTATTTCTATAATATTTTGACATTTGCTGTAAATTTCAGTTTAGGTTTAGTTTGTGTTTTTAATGGTTTTGTTTCTTTTAGTTTAGTTTTTATTTTGTGAACACATTTAAATTTAATTTTTGTAAATTTTGTTTTAGTAATTCCAGTTTAAGAGTTAGCAGGATATTTACTGTCGACCAAAGCAGAGATTAGTGTTTGCATAGATTACGTTAACTCTTGTTCAAACCTCTTAGGCATTATAGTAAAATAACAATTTGAACAGACACTGAACCCCAAACCACACAACTGCAACTTAAAAGTGCTGTATGCAAGTATTTGACTCTTCTAAAGCATAAAAATACCATAATATGTTTGCAGATATTTAAGAAAAATGCAAGTGAATATTCTTGTTCTTCTGAAAAACAATGCTAAAGTCAGATATTCTGCTTCGAACATGTGTTTTTGTCTTCGGAACGTATGTCTTTGTTTTGGTTCTTTTAACCCGCACAATGCCACTTTAGCCAATAATATTTCAGCACCCTGGGTTGCCTTGGTGGAAAACTGTGTATTTCATCCATTCATTCATTAAGAAAGGCTCTCAGAACATGTGTCCATGACCGAAATGTGACTTCTGCTGGAAAGTAGCATACTCCGAAATGAGACGCAGATTCAGAGTTCCACTTGAGGTTATTAATTAGCAAATAATATAAATATTACGAATTTAAACATTAGGGGAACTGGTTACATTGTAACCCTGTGTCCTAACAACACACTACGTGATGAGTTGTGCAATGTTTGGATCAGACGTAAAAGACAGAAATTTGAAAACAGCCATTCAGAAGCACACAATATGCACTCACTCACAAAATCTAATTATAATCTAATTAATACATATTAAACCTCTTTAACATTATTAAATGTACATGCTGAATCACTGATATGTGTTGGCTTGCTCTGAGTCACAATGTTTTAAAGTTTATTTTATTTTCAAGATCTGAGGTGAACTATCTGCTGCTGCTTTCAGTAGTATGGCAATAAATGTCATGTAAAATGGCATTCAAACTCACATTTTAAGCCTTTAACATTGGATAAAGCACATGAGGTGTACCTGAGGTGATTACAGTTTATCGTGTTTTTCAGCTGCAAGAATTACAATATAAATTTCAGGTGTTGGTTAGAACAAAAACTCCTTTTAATATGGAGAATATTCTTTCTATCACGTACCGTTGCTTTTATATAGAACAGGATTTAAATCTGCCTTTAGGCTTGAAGCTCGATTTGTTTTGATCCATGTAATACCTAGTTCAACCACTGGGTGTCAAACTTACAAACTGCACCTTTAAATAAATAAATGTAAAAATTATAATGTAAGATCAACTTTTTCATTTTAAAGTTTTGTAAACATGCCTAATTTACCATTTTTGTCAAAGAAGAAATTTTGTTTGTCTGTAAAAGCGCCATCAGGTGTTTCTCTAAAGAGCTGCAGGTCAGATTTTCCACCACAGAATGAATGCTTGTTAATTCTGAAAGCGATTATTATTTTTGCAAAAAAAAATTCTGACTTTATTTAGTTTCAGTTAGTTTTTCATTTATTGTGAATTTTTCTTTTTATTTCACTTAAAAATATTTGTTGACCAATAGTTTTAGTCATAGTTTTAGTTTTTCTTTATAAAAATTACCTTATTATATACAGATTTTATCAGTGTGATACACAGTTCTCAGCACATATAAGTACACTCCTCACAAATCTATCTTTTAAATTCAGATTTTTAATAGGAAGCTATACAATATTATATGTTATATGTGCATATACATTAGATTAGTCAGCAATAAAGCCCAATCTGGAGCTTATCTAACAACGTGAATTATCAGGCCCCCTGTTTTTTTTTTTTCCCTATTTTCTGTTTAACGGAAAGAAGATTTTTATAACACATTTCTAAACAGAATAGTTTTAATAACTCATTTCTAATAACATATAGACACTTCTATACAGCTTACAGTGACTTTCAAAGGCTTAACTAGGCAGGTTAGGAAATAAAATAAAACAAATAAGACTTTCTCCAGAAGAAAAACTGTTATCAGGCATACTGTGAAAATTTCCTTGCTCTGTTAAACATCATTTGGGAAATAATTAAAAAAGAAAAAAAAAATTCAAAAGGAGGGCAAATAATTCTGACTTCAACTGTAACTTACGATAACAGTTCAAAACTAGTACACCCAAATTTATATGAAAAATATTAAAAACTAAATTTTAAAAAATCAAGAAAAAAATGAAAAATTTAGTTGAAATTTTGTAGGTTTTAATATTTTTTTTGCAATATTTTGCTTGAATTTAATTGTATAATCTTTCAATTTTTAAATATATTTGATGACTAAAATATTATTTGAATAAATATATCTGTTTAATAAATCTGTTTTGTTGAAATGCATCAAAATACATTGCCTATATTCACTGAGAAATGGAATAAAATAATCATTTTTAAAATGGGCTGTACTCAATTATGCTGAGCGCTGTATATGTAGATATTTTCTGAAATCAAATTTCATGACTAATTTGTTTTATGTTTCTGTGTGTGTGAGGTCTGGGAGGCTCTGGTCACTCTATTCTTCTTCCCTGTCTGTGTCCTAATGGCATGGATTGCTGACCGGCGCCTGCTCTTTTACAAGTACTTGAACAAGCGCTACCGTACAGATAAACGGCATGGTATCATTGTGGAGATGGAAGGGGAGCTGGCACCCAGAGGCATTGATGCGATTATGGGAGAAAAATATCAAAACAACACCACCAGTGTTGATATGGAGAAAAATAAAGAACCTGAACAGGACAGAGAGGAGGTGAGAGGGCAGAATAAAACAGATCTTAACAGAATAGTTCACATAAAAATGAAAATTTGCTGTTAACTTACACAACCTTAGTTGAGTTAATGTTCTGGTAGCATTTATCAAACAGCAATTAAATAAAATCAGGGTTCTGGAGAAAGATCCTGCATGGCCAGAGGATGAATTAATGGCATTTTAAAATTTTTGGGGGTTGAACTATACTGTTAATGACACATGTTGTCTATGAATAGCATTGTGGTAAATGTTCTTGTCAAAGTTAAACTATAAATTATTATATAGACTATTATTATTATTATTATGTAGGATTATTTGACAATAAATACTGGAGTGATGATTCTGAAAATTTAGCCTTCACTCTCAGAAATAAAGGTACGTGAGCTGTCACTGGGGTGGTACCTTTTCAAAAGGTACAAATTTGTACTTGAAGGGTCTATATTGGTAACTCAACAGTTTATATGAGCACCTAAAAATTTTAGGAAGAACACTTTTGTGCTTTTTAGGTACTAATATGTACCCTTAAGGTATGAAAATGAACCTTTTAGGTACAAATTTGTTCCTTTGTAAAGGTACCACCCCAGTGACAGCTCCCGTACCTTTATTTCTAAGAGTGTTCTCATCACAGAAATAGATAACATTTGTCAGGTTTTTGTCCTCAAACAGCTCTTTTGTTTACTAGTTTCTTACACATTTCATTCAAAGCCCTTTGTTTTGGTTTTCTCTCAATTTTGACAGTTGTGGGCTTTGAAATAATCATTCTTCATAGTGATCTGGAACTGTAATGCAATCAGGAACTGCTGGAAATTCTTTAGATCTGCATTTATATGAAAATAATTGCAAATCTTTAAATGTTCATCTGCCAATCAACATCAAACATTTAACAGTTCTGTAGTATAAACTAATTCATTAAATGTATTTATTTATTTCTCTATGTTAGGAATTTTACTGTATTTAGAATTTTTGAATTAATGCAGCCTTGCTGAATATACAGGATTTATTTTAAAAACATACAAATTTAACCGACCCCCAGAATTTTGATTTGGAGTGTAATTATCAGATCATTAAACTCAGTCAATACCTCATGTTCATTTATTTATTTATTCATTTATTTCCTAATTAACCACAGTGTAAGTGTGTCTGTCAATCATTTAAAAATTAAAAATACAGTGATACAAGACTTGATCTCCTTACCAGAGTATTTTTTATGATTTTGATAATATGATATTGATAAAAAAGTGGAACAAAACATTGAAATGAAACACCACCTGTGGTTGTAGGTGATCCGCATACTTAAAGACCTGAGAGAGAAGCATCCTGACAAAGACCTGGATCAGCTGATTGAGATGGCCAACTATGCCAGCATGCAGAAACAACGCAAGAGCCGGGCCTTTTACCGGGTACAGGTTACACGCATGATGATCGGTGCCGGGAACATCCTGAAGAAACATGCCGCAGCTGAACAAGCGAAGAGATTGGCTGGAGATACGGCTGGGAATGACCTGGCCACCTGTTCTCATATCAGCTTTGAGCAGGCGCAGTACCAGTGCACTGAGAACTGTGGCAGCGTGAGTCTGTGGGTCTGTTTACGGGGAGGAACCGGCACCAGAACCTTCCACGTTGATTACAAGACTGAGAATGGCTCCGCCAACTCTGGGGCCGATTTTGAAAATTGTGAAGGAACAATCATATTTCAGCCTGGAGAGACACGCAAAGAAATAAAGGTGAGGGATTAACAAAGTGGTGATGAACATTAGTGCGTATATACAGGGGTGATTCAACACTGTAAAGAGAGATAAGTTGACTTTACTTCAGAAAAGTGGGTAAACCCGTTGTCCTTAAAATGATTAAGTTAATTAACCATGTGCATAATTATAAAACGTAAAGTAAAATTAACAGTTCTCAGTTACAATGGTTTTACTCCCTATTTTAAGTAATGTCAGCTTGTCGTTTTTAAGGGGGGTCCGGAGTGTATTTTTAAGGCTTGGTTGTGTTTAAAAGATGCAAAGCAATGTGTGCTCATGCTTCATTTGTAAAAGAAACAAGTTATTTTTTCATATATCTTACTTTGATTATATACTTGATAATATACTGCTACTCAGCTAACATGAAAACGACTATCATATTTGCTAGTTCCTAGTAATGTGCTGTGATTTGTGGAACGGCTCCACGTCTCCACGGCACCACGTCCCTACAAGCAGCACATCCTTTTGCACTGTGTAAATACTGTCAGTCAGTGTAGCTGTTAGCCATATCAGTTTGTGCCTGAATCAGACATAAAGTGAAACATTTCTAATCATAATAGTTTTAATAACTCATTTCTAATAACTGATTTATTTTATCTTTGTCATGATGACAGTAAATAATATTTGACTAGATATAGACACTTCTATACAGCTTAAAGTGACATTTAAAGGCTTAACTTAATTAGGTTAACTTGGCAGGTTAGAGTAATTAGGCAAGTTATTGTATAATGATGGTTTGTTCTGTAGACTATTGAAAAAAATATATAGCTTAAAGGGGCTAATGATGTTGACCTTAAAATGGTTTTTAAAAAAATTTAAAACTGCTTTTATTCTAGCTGAAATAAAACAAATAAGACTTAAGAAAAAATATTATGACATACTGTGGAAATTTCCTTGCTCTGTTAAACATCATTTGGTAAATATATAAAAAAGAAAAAAATATCAAAGGAGGGCTAAAAATTCTGACTTCAACTGTATATTCGGAATAAGCATGGGTAAATAATATGAAATGTTCACATATCTTTTGTGAGTTCATTATTCGAGATGTAGAACACAGGGAAAGTGGCTGCATAGAGAGACATTGCAGCGCTGCTGAAGACTGTGGGTGTTTACAGCGGTTTGACGGATAAATATGAATTTGTAGCTAAATTGTTAGCAGTGCCACACAGCATTTCCCGTTGTTTACATTCTTGCTACAACATTTAATTCAACCGTTGATGCTAGAAACTGTGTCTGTAGTTCACAAATCAATTTTAACAAATAAAAACACTTAACAGTTTGTGGCTCACAATCCACAACTTCTATTATGGTTGGAGCGGCTCCTTCTTTGAGGAGTTTTCAGCCAAATCCAGCACTGAACTGGGAGAGATTCTGGAAGCTGTCCTTTGTCAAATGCTAGCTATATGTTTTTTATAAATCTGGAGCAAAATTAAAATTTTATTGTATGCGTTTCTCATATTGAGCTGTGTCCTTTGGAAGCAGAAACAGAACAAGCTCTGTGGAAAAAGCTGCATTTGTACAACATTTTAGCTTTCTCTGGTAAAACATTACAGCATTAATGCGCGTAACCTGAAGCGTTTGTGATCTCACCAACCCGGATGTATTTTTTGTAGTCCCCAAACTTTGTTCGCTGTAGGCTTTGCTAAGGTACAGCGAACAACTCTGTAAAAGCCAATGTCTACCTGGCTTTGCATTGAACTTTGAGTGTATTACATTCAGAGATGTTGTTTATGTTCACACAGCTACATTACACATCAACTAAAGTAGGGGAAAATAATTTTTCATTAATAGAATACAACTGTTCATTTATTTAAAACATGTTACATTTTAATAAATCAGCGCGTGCCAAACTCAAGTTGCTTCCTTTTTTACTTTTAATAAAAAAATATAAATATATATTATTGTATTGTATCATTATAGTGAATTCCTTTACATAAAGTCAATATTGTTACTCTACGTTAGTAACAGAGAGCATATGCCACTAATGAAACCATGTATAAAAGACTTATCATTACTATTACCATTAGTAATAATTCATATTACAGTGATTTCTGAAGGATCATGTGACTCTGAAGACTGCAGTAATGAAGCAGGAAATTCATCATTAAAATCACTGGAATAATTGATTAAATTAAATTATAAACTACTTTTGAACAGTTATTATTTTTATTTTACAATTTGTACTGTATTTTTGATTAAATAAATGCAGCCTTGGTGAGCAGGAGAAGCTTATTTTAAAACCTTTAAAAATCCTACTGACCTCAAACTTTTGACCGGTAGTGAATAAACATACTGTATATACACAAATACATTCAGTCCACGCATGTATATCTATATACATACATACATAAAAATAATAAATTAACCTCATCAAGAAAATAAATAAATAGAATAAGTATAAGATAAAAGGTTGGCAAACATATTCTCACGATGATGCATAGCCTCTAGTATTATGTAAATGTTAAATGATGAATAATTATATTGTCGTTGTGGAGAAAGCCAGCCATTACTTCATTTTTTTCAAAGATCTCTATTTATCTCTATTCATCTTAAGTTGGTGGGTCTTCTTTTTACCATTTTCATGTTAAAGCTTTTTTTTTTTGTCCAATAAGTTTTATTTGGTCCTTGAATATAGTAGAAAGTAGAAAGAGCCCCAAATCTTTTAAATTTGTCCAATGTTGCCTTTTAAAATATATCTGGTTCACTCCAAGTGCAGAGTAGATATCAAATCTTCAACCATAGTTTAGCAGTTGGAGGATAAACATTATTCCAGAACAATAATAGCAGCTTTTTGGCTGTTATCAAACAAAATGTAAGGAATTTCTCTTGTGCACTGCTCAATAAATATGTATAATCAGATTGTTCTAATGTAAAAAGCATTCTTATGTAATGTTATAGCATTTTTAATAAATACCTTTTTTTAAACACTTTTATTTTTTAGAAACAACAAGACAACAAGATTTTCAGTTTTTTTTTCAGAAAGGATTGTATTATATCCTATTGTAATAAAAGATATTGTGGTTTATGACAAACTAAATAGGCTGGAAAAAGCTGAGAAAAATTAGCTTAAACTAAATATACCTGCAATTATTACATCATCAATGTGTGTGTTTGTATTCGTTTGATAGGTGGGCATTATTGACGATGATGTGTTTGAGGAAGATGAACACTTCTTTGTTCGTCTCTCGAATCTGCGAGAGGGAGAGGGTGGGACCAACAGTGACGGTGCCCGGCTGGTTGAACCTTCAGTTACTACGGTAACCATTCTGGACGATGACCATGCTGGAGTTTTTGCCTTTGGTCAGCGGGAGCTCTGTGTGGGTGAATGTTCAGGTGTGGTGGAGGTGCCGGTGAACCGGACGTCAGGTGTGCGCGGGACTGTAATGATTCCCTATCACACAGAGGACGGCTCTGCACGACAGGGGGTTGATTATGAGCAAATACAAGGAGAGTTGGAGTTCACCAATGAGCAGACAAGGTAAAACTACACACTAGAACATTCAATTCAAACTTTTATTTTTAAATCAAAACCTTTTTTTTTAACTCTACACTCATGCAAGCAGATTCTCTTCACCTTCACCTATTCTCAACTGGTAATATTCACACGCTGTTTGAATTAATGTAAAATTTAGGGACTTACATGAGTTGATGTGTGTTATATTGATGATAGAGCATCTTTAATATCTCAGTAGGTAATAGCTTTTATTTAATATTAAATTATGTCAGACTATGGACCATTTTAAAATTTGTTATTTTATAAATATATTTTCTATTATTATCAATGATGTGCCAAACAATTCCTATGATTTCTTAATAAATTTTTCATTGTAGATATTAAATCCAGTGTTTACAGATGCATCATTAAAATCCAAACGTTGTGCTTGTTAACATTATTTAATGCACTTTTAGCAAAGACTAAAAATCACTGATGTATTTTCATTGATTAGTGTTAATTTAATGTTTCATTGATTAAAATGATTAAATATTGTAATAAATGTATTGTGCATTACATCTTCATGTTAGTAAATACTTGAACTAATATAACCTCATTGTAAAAAGTAAAAAAATCTGTATTATTTCTGGATTCTGCCACCTCTCGTTTGTACCACTAGATGTCTCTTTCTTCACAGTAGTAGGCAGATTCTGAAAAGTCATGTTTGTTCAGCATATCATTTCTGAGGCTCAATCTGTTACTCTGTCTGTTGGTCAGTTCAGAGTTACTGTCAGTCTGAGCATGCTAAAGGTTCACCATGACACCACCTGCCATTATTCATTCATTCATTTTCTTTTCAGCTTAGTCCCTTTATTAATTTGGGGTCGCTACAGCGGAATGAACCGCCAACTTAAACAGCTTTGTTTTACGCAGCGGATAACCTTCCAGCTGCAACCCATCACTGGGAAATACCTGCCATTATTTATATATATATATATATATATATATATTTAAAACAAGTATGCTTTCTAAAATTAACATAATTTTATACTTAAAGCTATACTAATAAGTGTACTTAAAGTTTAACAATATTTGAACATATTCTTTGCACCGGAAGCATACTAATATCAAGGTACAATTTGTAGTGTATTGCTCAAGTAAGAGTATATAGTTGTTGTTGTTGAGTCGTTGTTGCAGTATGTGTAAAATGTGTTTAGTCAAAATATCTGTTACTACAGGTGGTTTGTATAGCACACTCACCACTTTGTATCACTCTCAACAGTTTAAATAAGTAAATAAATAAATAAGTATAAAATAAAATCTGAGATGTTCCTGGTTGCAGTAGGTATTGTGAATGAGTTTTTAGAGGGGATTGGAATTGATTTGTCTCAAAACCTGGGGGAAAAGTCTGATATTATTCAGTCTGACAGACCGGGGTTGATTTTTGAGTACCGTCTATATGAAAGTACACTTTGAAGTACAGTATACTCAGAAATGTTCTAGTTTTTCAAGTTTTTATATTGCAAGTAAACTACCTGAAGACCTGTTCCTATAATATACGTGTGTAAAACTTCTACAGCTAGTAGCCAAGTGTACTTAGAATGCTTAATTATGATTTTAAAGAGATATTTCACCCAAAAATTTAAATTTCCTCACTATTTAATCACCAGATTGTTTTAAACGTTTATGAGTTTCTTTCTTCTGTTAAGCACAGGATTAGATATTATGAAGATTGTTGGAAAAAAGCAGCTGTTGACATCAATAGCAGCAACAAAAAATACTATGGACGTCAATTTTATTCCCAACATTCTTTAGAATATCATCCCTTCAGCAGAAGAGATAAACTCAAACATGTTTGGAGCAAGTGGAGGATGAGTAAATAAGTATATCTTGATCAAAAGATTCAGTTGAAATACAGTTAAAACTTAAGAAAAGGCCAATTATATTTAGAATTTGGGGCATCACGGTGGCGCAGTGAGTAGCACAATCGCCTCACAGCAAGAAGGTCGCTGGTTCTAGCCTCGGCTGGGTAAGTTGGCATTTCTGTGTGGAGTTTGCATGTTCTCCTCGTATTGGTGTGGTTTTCCTCCAAGTGCTCCAGTTTCCCCTATAAGTCCAAAGACATGTGGTACAGGTGAATTGGGTAGGCTATATTGTCCGTAGTGTATGAGTGAGTATGGATGGTTCCCAGTGATGGGTTGCAGTGATGGGAAGGGCATCTGCTGCATAAAACATATGCTGGATAAGTTGGCGGTTCATTCTGCTGTGGCGATCCCAGATTAATAAGGGACTATGCCGAAAAGAAAATGAATGAATGAATGAATATTTAGGATTTTTCTGTCTGTATAAGTCATGTATTTAAAAGTAATATTTGACATATTTATGAAAAGTACATAAAACCTAGACTGAACGTATATTTTCTTATTTTAAGTTGAAAAGACTCATAGTAATCGCATAAGATTCTCTTTTTTCTAAAGGTATCTGTATATTCTCATAGAAATCTGTGCTGTCTAGTGGGCAGTGAAGCTTCAGAGAGCCTTTTATTGTTAAAACAAACTAGATAAATCTTAAATCTTCAATGCAGCACTGGTTTGTGAAAAGGAGAGCTTGTACACAACTGAACGCCCGTCTCAGTTCTTCAGTGTGTGATTGAATTATTTATAGACTGTGTGTTAAAGTATTCATGTAGGCCTAACTCTGATGTGATTTAAATGCTGAGGTCTGCTTTAATATTTCAGAGGTAAAGCCAAGAGGAAATGATGATTTGTCCTTTGCTCTTTGTGTCCACAGTAAGACACTTCAGGTGCGCATCATTAACATGCAGGAATATGAGAAGCGAGAGAATTTCTACATTGTCCTTGACGAGCCCAAATGGCTCAAGAGAGGCATCTCAGGTGGGTGTGTGTGTGTGTGTGTGTGTGTGTGTGTGTGTGTGCACCTATTCTTATTAATCATCACTGTTACCGTTTTTTTCTTTGTTCAAGTGGTTTCAATGATTGCTGGTCTATTTTTTAATGTGTTATGGTTACCGAGATCCCAGTAGCCTCCTGGTCACCTCTCTGATACACACATACACATTTCTATGACCAGTGTCCAATTTCAGATCAATAGCAACAGCACATCAGGGGGACAAACTAGACATGCGTCACTCACAGTAACTAGATCCAACTCACGCACACACACTTCAACCTCACATTTGTGGGTTTGTGTACGTAATATGAGCTGATGTGTGTGAAGAAAATTGATTGTTAGAGAGAATTAACACCAGGTTCATTAGTGAGCTAATTAGCTACTTTCATTAACCATTAACCAAGCACTGTGATGGATGGATAGATGGATGGATATGAACTTTCTTTACATTAAAATAAAATTATTCCATCATGTGATTTTAAACCTACAAACCTATAAAAGAAAATATCCAGAAAACTAATTGAAAACAACATGAAGCAATGATTGTAAAAAAAAAATCCATTTGAATCAAGCGATGTCACTTTATATGATAAACCATCAAATAAACCAGCAAATTTAATTATGCGTTTTATTCACTTATAAATACTAAAAAATATATTATTTTGCAATATTACTGTATTTTTATCAAAATAAATGCAGCCATGATTGGCGTAATAAACTTGATTGATTGATTGATTGATTGAGTGGTTCATTGAGCAGTTCATTGATTGATTTATTTTTCACTGACATGCTGCAAGTAGATCTGCTGTTGAACCAGGGTAAGCCATACTATTTTTACATATTTGTGTGTGGACTAATATATATATATATATATATATATATATATATATATATATATATATATATATATATATATATATATATATATATATATATATATATATATATAAATATTGCCTTCAGAACTGCCTAAATCCTTCATGGCATAGATTCAACAAGGTACTGAAAATATTGCTCAGAGAATTTGGTTCATACTGACATGATAGCATCACGTAGTTGCTGCAGATTTGTCGGCTGCACATCCATGATTTGAATCTCCAGTTCCACCACATGCCAAAGGTGCTCTATTGGACTGAGTTCTGGTGACTGTGGAGTCTATTTGAGCACAGGGAACTCATTGTCATGTTCAAGAAACCAGTCTGAGATGATTCACGCTTTATGTCATGGCCTGTTATCCTGCTGGAGGTAGCCATCAGAAGATGGATACACTGTGGTCATAAAGGGATGGACATGGTCAGCAACAATACTCAGGTAGACTGTTGCGTTGACATGATGCTCAATTGGTTCTAATGGGCCCAAAGTGTGCTGAGAAAATGTCCCCCACACCATTACACCACCACCATCCTGAACCGCTGATACAAGGCAGCATGGATCCATGCTTTAATCTCCCATCTGAATGCCGCTGCAAAATTCGAGACTCATCAGAGGCAACATTTTACCAATCTTCTATTGTCCAAATTTGGTGAGCCTGTTGGAATTGTAGCTTCAGTTTCCTCTTCTTAGTCAACAGGAGTGGCACCCGGTATGGTGTTCTGCTGCTGTAGCCCATCTGCCTCAAGGTTGAACGTGTTGTACATTCAGAGATGCTCTTCTGCATACCTCGGTTGTATCGAGTGGTTATTTGAGTTCCTGTTGCCTTTCAGCTCAAACCAGTCTGGCCAGTCATCTCTGACCTCTTGCATCAACAAGGCATTTGTGCCCACAGAACTGCCGTTCACTGGATATTTTCTCTTTTTCGGATCATTCTCTGTAAACCCTAGAGATGGTTGTGCGTGAAAATCCCAGTGGATCAGCAGTTTCTGAAATACTCAGACCAGCTTGTCTGGCACCAACAACCATGCCACGTTCAAAGTGACATAAATCACCTTTCTTCCCCATTCTGATGCTCGGTTTTAACTGCAGCAAATCGTCCTGAGCATGTCTACAAGCCTAAATTCATTGAGTTGCTGCCATGTGATTGGCTGATTAGAAATTTGCATTAACAAACAGTTGGTTAGGTGTACCTAATAAAGTGTCAGGTGAGTGTATATATATATATTATATATATATAATATATATATATATATATATATATATATATATATATATATATATATATATATATATATATATATATTTATTTCAAGTAGTTGTATCTCTGTCACATGGCTATTACCAAAAATATACCCATGCAAGTTTTTGTGGTCCAGGGTCACATACAGATTTATTTATCACTTTTCACATACAGATGTGTTACATGCCACATCTGAACATTTATTATTTGTCCTTTATTTACCTTTGCTCTCATTCTCACTAGCCACCCCTGGTCCAGAAGTGGAGGAGGCCAGACGTATAGCAGAAAAGGGGAAGCCTGCTCTAGGAGAACACAGCAAGCTAGAAGTCATTATTGAGGAGAGTATGGCCTTCAAGGTATACACACATTCTACATACAACAAAACATTAAACTCATGTAGTCTGTCATATAGACTCTATATTGACTGTGATTCCTCTTTATATAGGTCCGACAGGGAATGACCCCTAATGGAGTCTTAGATGCGGTAGTAATCCACTTGCCTCAGTGTGAAGTGTGTTGGGTTTGCCCTATAAACTTCAGCCTTTAAACACTCTCTGACTGATTGAATCACACCTAAATGCATGAAGATTGTAATGTAATTCAACCTCTTTTTCCCATTCACAACTGTTTTAATCTGTGTTCACTAATTGCAGATTGACTTTATGCACATTGACAAATCCCTCCACCCACCCACAACATAACATTTTAGTGAATTGTATAAATATTACAACACTCAGGCCATTGACAGTTTTATTTATTTCTATTTTTTTAAAGTAGGACTTTAATATTTTAACTGAAACTGGTCCTTGGTGATTTATAAAATGCAAGTCAGCAGCAACCAAAACATTTTTTAAAGAAGAATATAGAAGTAATGTAGTAAATAATGTTTAACTTCTTGCACAGAGTGGAAATTTTGCTTCAAAGTTTTATATAACTTTCCCTCTTAAAGTTTCTATGGCCATTGACTTTATGAATTAATAAAAACTACATCTTCAGCTAAAATTATTTTATGTTTTAATTACTTAATAAAAAAAAGTGTAATTCAAATTCAACAAATGTAAAAGTGTAATTACAATTGAAACTAGAGGAGTAGGCGATTTTAGAGCCATTGACTTCCATTGTCGTTTTTTCCTACTATGGAAGTCGATGGATCCCATCATTCTTGAAAATATCTATCTGTGTTCAACAGAAGAAAGAAACTAAAATAGGTTTAAAACCACATGAGGAACCACATTTTCATTTTTGGGGACACTTTTTTATTGTGATTCAAATCAATATTGCTTTGGCCTTTTGTGCAACACCTCAAGGTTTACGTTTGTGCTTACAATCCCCACAACTTCCATAAACTGAGAGGTTGGGGTGGCCACTGACACAAAATTGAGAAATAACTGTACACAGATTAAAACTACAGCTTTAAACACAACTTCTTATGATTTTTACAATAAAACAAAATCTAGATTTGGCCAAACAAAAAACCAGCAAGAATTAATTAACAATACTGGCCATACTACAAACAAAAATGAACCCTTGTGTGCTGTTGGGGCAGCACACAAATGAAAACATATCCACTCTGGGGGGATTTTGAGTCTTAATACGGCCACAACTTCAACAAATGAGGTGATTTTTGGTGACAAATCTTATTTTGATACATATTTTGTGAAAGTACTTTGAAATCTTTTCAAAAACTCAACAATACTCTGTGGACAGATTTACTACCCTTTCATTATTATGTTAGTGGTTGTGTTGCCCCATTGACATCCATTTTAATGACATTTTTTTATTGCAAAGCCATGAGACCACATTATTTATCTTAATTGTCTGTGTTTTTTTCCTGTTGGGAAGATGTACAATTTGTAATTGTAACTGTTGATCATCAGTTGCAGTGCAAAAAAATGCTTAGCTTCTGGCTTTTATATGAGTTATATATTAAGTTATATGGACTATATTGTGTGTTTAGTATAGTGTGAAAGAGACCTTTGCACACTTACCTTGGTATGTCAAAGACAATCAAAATAAGCACCTCAGCTCTCAGAACCTAAATAAAAAGTGTATTTATGCACGCACACTATAATATGTTGTTATACTCTATAAAACTGTATAGAAATGCCAAAAACTAACTAATGTATAATGCTGCCAACTAATAATCAACAGTAAAAATATTAATTTTACCACTTCCCTAAAGGTAAAACCACTAAAGTCAAGAATGCATGATTATTGTCTCCAAATTGCATTATTCTGGTCCAAGGTGCGAGACCAACTATTAGGTCTAATGGAAACTCAGATCCAATAGGACCCAAAGCTTTTTCTCCTACTGGACGATTCATCACTCTCCATATCCATCAACTAAACAAGGATTCTGTCTGTTGTTCTGACTGCTGCTGCTGCTGCAAAAAAAAAAAAAAAAACAACAACAACAACCCTGAAAATAAGGCTGGATCCATCTGCTCTGGCTGATCTATCCTGGAGGCTCTATCTACTGGACATTATTTGGAATACACCACAGCCAAAATAAACGGTGCCAGTAAGAAAACTGTACAATTTTGGTTAAATATGAGAGAGACTGTGTCAGATATGTTTCAATCCTGATTACTGCAGTATAACTGTTTTTATTTTATTTGACTTTTTTGTTGGGTGGATCTCAGGCTTTGTTCAAAATCTAAAATGTAAAAGAATTAAAAAAAAAAAATGCATAATTATTTGGGGTCTGCTTTGCAAAAAAAATATCGTTATAATGGAAGTCAACGGTGCAAAAACAGACACTAACATAACGAAAGAATAGTCAATTTAAACAATACACAAGGGTTAAATGACTTCTAATGACAAATTGATCCAGACTGATTGACGAGTGTTTAATTGAAATATTTGTCAATCACTGAGCCCCACTATATTGTGCATGCATGTTTAGAATACTGTAGACCGTCTACTAAAGGATACTAACCTTGCCGAAGTACTTGGCACACACTCCTGGAGAGAACAGTTCATCGAGGCAGTAACAGTCAGCGCAGGTAGAACCAAATCAATATAGACTCTCAATATCTGTTCACGTATATTTATGTGAAATTAATTAAGCTGTGTTTGTGTGCATATGATTCTTGATGATGATGATGATATTTTATTTCTGCCTCTCAGGGGAAGCTGATGAAGAAGGAGGTGAACCTCAGCCGCCGTCATGCTGTGATTATTTCATGCATGCAGTTACTGTGTTCTGGAAAATTCTGTTTGCCTTCGTTCCACCCACTGAGTACTGGAACGGCTGGGCCTGCTTCATTGTGTCCATTCTGGTCATCGGGCTGCTAACTGCTGTCATTGGAGATTTGGCATCTCATTTTGGCTGCACTGTAGGCCTCCGGGACACTGTCACCGCTGTAGTGTTTGTTGCTTTGGGAACCTCCATACCAGGTAGATATATGGTAGTACGTATGTAAATAAATAAATAAATAAATGTATTAACTAATCATCTCTTATCTTCCCTTTATTCTTCTAGACACATTCGCAAGTAAAGTCGCTGCTAAACAGGATCAATATGCTGATGCTTCAGTAGGAAATGTGACGGGTAGCAATGCGGTGAATGTTTTTCTCGGGATTGGTGTGGCCTGGTCAGTTTCGGCTGTTTACTGGGAAGTCAAAGGTCAGGTGTTTCATGTAGACCCCGGTTCGCTTGCATTCTCGGTCACACTCTTCACCATCTTTGCCTTCATTAATATTGGCGTGCTGATGCTTCGGCGGCGGCCATCGGTGGGTGGAGAGCTGGGTGGACCTAAAGTGATGAAGGTCCTGACTTCATTGTTGTTCGTCGGTTTGTGGCTCCTCTATATCACGTTCTCCAGCTTGGAGGCCTACTGTCATATTACTGGATTCTGAGGACCAAAGAGACACACACACAGACTCACACTTACACTAATAGCATTCAGATGAAATTAGTTTTGTGAGAACTGAGCTGTGCGATGTAGAATGTACATAGGGTAGATACTTTCTGTGTAAACAAAAGTACCTAAAATGTGTGAGAGTGAGTAAGACTGACTGAACTGCTGTCGGGGATGTCTAATACTGGTGTTTGGCTTTGATTTCAGAGCACATTAGAGGCAGTGTGATTTTTGACACCATCAGACTGTCAGTGACATGAATGAAATACTGCAAGATGTAGCACTTTTTTTTGACAGAGCTGTGGTGTCATTTTATATACTGACTGATGACCAGTAATTGATGTGTCTGAATGCTAGGCCTCCCTCTGAGAGAGAAGGCACGTATTACTCTCCATATAAAGGACTGGATGAACTCTGTTATGAGTGAAACTGAACTTTTTTGGATGTCAGGTATTGTGGGATTTACCTTGAAAAGTTTATGAAAGAAAAATGGGATAATCATTATGGTAATTCACATTCATTCATTTTCTCAATTAAAGGGTCTGTGTCATGTCACTTCATGAATTCACTCAAATGTATAATTTCAGCATTTAAATGCAAGTAAAATCATTAACAAATGTAAGTGTTTGTTTTTATTGTTCTCAAGGCATTACAGTAGAAATATGCAGCTTATCTCAGTACACTCTTGGCCCATTCCTTGAGTCATCTTAAATGATTTTGTTTCTGTTACAGAATTAAAATGAACCATGGTTTATTTTAGTAAAAGTGCTGTAACCATAATATTATTTATTTATTCAGTGTAGCAGTTCTCCAACCACAGTTTCACTACAAATACTACACTACCTGACAAAAGTCTTGTCATCAATCCCAGTTGTAGAAGCAACAAATAATAACCTGAAATGTTTCAGAATGTAGATTTTTCTGATGAATCATCTGTTGAACTGCATCCCAATCATCACAAATACTGCAGAAGACCGATTAAACCTGTATGGACCCAAGGTTTCTATAGACATCAGTCAAGTTTGGTGAAGGAAAAATCATGGTTTGGGGTTACATCCAGTACCCCATGTGTGAGAGAGATCTGCAGAGTCGATGGCAACATCAACAGCCTGAGGTATCAAGACATTTGTGCTGCCCATTACATGATAAACCACAGCAGAGGGCAACTTCTTCAGCAGGATAGTGCTCCTTCTCATAGTTCAGCCTTTACATCAAAGAAGGTCAAGGTGCTCCAGGATTGGCCAGCCCAGTCACCAGACATGAGCATTATTGAGCATGTCTGGGGTAAGATGGAGGAGGAATTGAGGATGAATCCAGAGACTCTTGATAAAATCTGTAAATCCTGCAAGAACTTTATTAATAAGTTATTTGAGTCATTGCAGAGATGTATGGATGCAGTCCTCCAAGCTCATGGGAGTCAGACACAATATTAATTCTTTTTCCACCGCACCATGACTTTATATTCTATATTGTACATTATTTCTGTTAAGTGACAAGACTTTTGTCTAAGCAAAGTCAGACATTCCTGTCCTAAATAAATCATTAAAAATCAAGACATGATCATATTTTATTTTAGTAAAATAATCGTAATCTAGAGGCCTTTGTCTTTCATATAAGCCACTTCTGACACCAAATGATCAACTAAAAGTCACATTATTATTTGTTGTTCCTAAAACTTGGATAGGCTACAAGACTTTTGTCAGGTGCTGTTTAGTGTAGCAAAACCATAGATAATTATTGGTTACCAAGATTTACTTGTGATCATTATTATTTTTTTTTTTTGTAAAAACACATTATTCATTTGTTTATAACAAGGTTGTATGTATGAATGTTAATTATAATACACTGTAGATAGTTGGTGTTTGTGAGGTAGATGCTTGGATGTCAATATATTATTCTTGGTAGATTTGTTAGTAAATTATTTGTCTGTTCCATCAATGATTTTAAACTAATTGGTCATTCAGTGGTTTTGGGAAGTAACTAAAATAATGCATAGCAGTTAAAAATGTTTCATGTACCTGTCAATTTAAGATATTGGCATTTTTGGCTTTATATAGTAGTCAGCATTTTAAGAGGATCAAAACCTTTTAGCAGAGTTGTCTTAAATCTATCGAACAACACCCATTCCTGTCTTTGGACAATTTCGAAATACTTTTCGATCCACTTCAAATGTTGACTACTGTACATTTCTTAAATGTCGTGGAAAGAAAACATCCAAAATACACTTAGATGTTTCTTTTAATACACTGTTGTGTGTGTATGGTTACAATCAATACATGTTTTAATGGCAATTTTAAAAAACTAAGCCTTAAATCTTCACTTCAGGAGATCATATTCTTAAAGTTAATTTCTTACATAATTTGCCTGATTATATACATTTTACTTTACAAAATGTAAACATTTTTCAAGTGTATTATTTATAAAGTTGTGATAAAAGAGATCCCAAAATTCCCTTCTGTAAAATTATTTATCTCTAATATGTCAAAATAAAATATAATTAGATAATACATATTTAGCATATTACATAACATAGAATATTTAGAGAAGTTTGCCGTTCTTACAGTCAAATGGGTAAGTCTGGTATTGACATGTAACCTAGTTTCTAGAGAGCAGGATTCGCTAGCATCAGCTGAATTGAATCAATCTTATAGTGAACAATTCGAATTCTGTGATGAATGAAAATCCCCGCCGCTAAAAACACAGAACAAACGCGCCTTTAGTTTGAGTGACATATGTGAGAGCCAATCAGATTTATGTATTAAAGGCACCGCCCTTTCCTGGAAGTGAGAGAAGTGGACAAGGCCACGCTCGATCAGCAGCTGACGGGTGACGCTTCCGGGACAAGAACGCAAGTAGCATGAGATAAGAGAATCGGTGAGAGCTCTGTTTGAGTTAAATGCGTCCGTTTGTATTATTTTGATGTATTAGCGGTTATCATATTTGTATGTGCTTGTATACGTTAGCCGTTTCCCCCTTTCAGCCAAGGTTTGGTTGAAGCGCCTTTAATCAACCGGAAGAAGAAGACGTTCACGCGCCCTCACACGGAACCGAGGACGTCGAGTCACACAGTAAGTCCGCGTGCAGCATATCGTGTTGTTTATTTGGTGTTATCTCATAGGATTTTTATATTCGCATAGGTTTATAAACCGTGTACGAGAGCTCGGGGTTTACACGGTTGTGTCTGTCGGTGCGTCCTAAGCTTCGGTAGGTGTAGCGTTTGATTCAAAAGCGAGCCAAACAAAGAGCGGCCTGCGATTCTGGCGCAATTACTAATGGCGTTAATGTTGGTTATTAGCTAACAATCAAACCACTTGGTTAGATGCAATCCAAATCGTGCTTATGAAGCTTTTATGTCGGAGGCCGCTGTGCTTTTCTAAATATGCGTTTTGTTGATAAACACGATCGAGTCATTCATCATGGCCGCAGATCGGCAGTTGAAGAGACTGCTAATATATAGGAAAGCGAAACTAAAGCCTAATAGTCGAAGAAATCAATACATTTGTGCTGTCTGTCAACAGTGATTTAACACGTCTAGAGCTTTAACAGATTTGGATTACATGTGAACAGCTGATCGTGAGATGCGATGTTTTTAGCATAGGCAGAGCTGGAGCTGCACTGCGTGCGTTACTACAGTAACGTGCTAACATGCGCACTGAATATTTAATGCTGTACCCTGCAGTACTAAGAACCAGGATTTTTACCCTAAAACTGTTTTATTATTGTTTTGTTGACCTGTTGTTACGTAGCCATATACATATTAGAAGCATTGCTCAAGTGCCTTCAGGTTGTTTAAAAAATCACTTTTTAAAATGGTCACAACCCAACACTGAAGTATCTTTTTTGTGCAACGCGAAGAAAGTTGAAATATTAGTAACCAAATGCTCTTTAAATTTAATAAAAGTGAAATTTGGGTGATCTTTACCTTTTTAACTCGGTGTTAAGCATGTTTAAAGCATTATTGAAAAGATTAAATTACAACAATTCACTTTTTTTTTTTTTTTTGTACTACAGGTGCAAGATGTCGTACTCATCCCGAAGTTCCTCTCGCACCTCCGACTGTAAGGTCTATGTGGGTGACCTTGGCAATGGTGCAGCCAAAGGTGAGCTGGAACGAGCCTTCAGTTACTACGGGCCACTAAGGAGTGTATGGGTCGCCCGGAACCCTCCAGGTTTCGCCTTCGTAGAGTATGAGGATGCCAGAGATGCAGAGGATGCCGTAAAGGGGATGGATGGAAAGTGAGTCAACTTGAGTTCTACCTGCCTACATTTGATGATGCTACTGCTGCACATTTAACACCCTGACCACTTCAGGGAGCTCAGACCCGCAGGGGTGAGTGACGGCGGTTTATCAGTTTTCTTTCCGCTCACAAAGGCCCCAACTTATGTGGTATTATTTTCTGGATGCACAATAATTGTTGTCCTTTTTTCAGTTCATTTGTTTGTCTTAATTTTTCTGAGCTTTACCTGAATCTAGGCAATGTGTGAAGGTCTGAAAATTAAAATGGTCTGCGAATTTTCTAGACCGCATGGTCATGTGTATGTGTGCCACCTTGGTTTGGTCTGGGAAAACCTCTAACCTTCTGATCTGTGATATCCCAGGGTGCTTTGTGGAGCCCGTGTCAGAGTTGAGCTGTCTAATGGTATGTCCAGAAAGTCCCGTTACGGCCGTCCCAGCCGCAGGCAATTTGACCCCAATGACCGCTGTTACCAGTGTGGGGAAACGGGTCATTATGCCTACGACTGCTATCGTTTCAGCAAAAGGCGAAGCAGACGCAGCAGGTATGTGAATTAAGATTTTTATTTGTGTTATCTAGACCATTTTGTATTGCTACTAATAATAATAATAATACATATTTTTAGGTCAGGATCTCGCTCCCGGTCCAGATCTCGTGGTCGCCGCTACCGCTCTCGTAGTCGTAGCAATGAAAGGCAAGTCTTGTTACTACTTGGCTGTGTTTCAAATGCTTTACAGTTATGAATTTTATGTAATTTTATTTTTTTCAGGAGGTACCGTTCACCTTCATACTCAAAACGCAGAAGCAGGTAAGCCCCCAGTCAGTGCCTGTTTCTGCCAGGGTCAGAGCAAATATTGACCATCAAATTCAGGATAATAAAGCAAAAATGCTTTACAGGCCTGAACAAATCCCTCACCGTTGTTTTTAAAAAAAAAATTATTATTATTATTATTATTAATGGACGTGAATAAGATTTCAGTCTCCCTGGGGGGTGTATGTAGGTAGGTAGATAGATTTACCTCCAAATAATTGGTTACATTTTGGAAGTTGTGAAAATTGCCCATTACAGAGGTGGAAAATGCCACTGGAAATCAGAAAGCAAGTACTTGCACTTAATGTAAAAGTTAATTTCTTTTCTGATTTCTACTCTGATTGCGGTATTGGTTTGCCGTAACGCTATTGTAATGTTGCCTATTCTTTCTTAATGTGTTTTCTTTACTGCTGTATTGTAGGTCAGGATCCCCAGGCCGCTCCAGATCCAGAAGCCCTGGTGGCCGGTCACGTTCACCTGTACGCCGGTCAAAGAGCCCTGTCCGAAGGTCCAGATCCAGGACACCTGTTCATCGAGACAGGTACTGCATGTTTAACCCATGCTAAATTGCTGTTTTTATTTTACATGGATAAAATGGGAAGTGCTAGTGTTGCAAATGGCATATCAATAAATTATAATTTTTTTTTTTCTTCCCCCTTTATAGTCGTTCTCGTTCACGGTCTGGTTCCAGGCAGAGGGATCGCAGTGTCTCCAGATCTCGCTCTCGATCTCGTTCGATCAGTCACAAGAAAGACAGGTAAACCCAAATTTACACAATGGCGCATTTCAGTTTGGTCATTCTTGGTGAAAAATAAATGAATGGATGCTAACAGTATGTGTCTCATAGTCATTCCAGGTCTGCCAGCCCAAGGAGAAGTCCAACACCGGATGCTGACTGATCTGAATACTGATGCTTCACCCCCATTCCCCACCTTTGCCTCAGGGCTGAAATGCATTTTATCTTCCCCTTGAGTTCAATACTGGTTCTATTGTAGCTGCAAAGCTTTTTTTTATTTTATTTTTTTTAATTCTTCTCCCTCCCCAGAATTCAGTGACACCTCCTCCCACCTTGTAAAATCATCACTGTCATCTCAAGCAGCTCATACATATTTTCCCTTTTATCCCCCCTCTCCTTCCCTTCAAAATATTTTTTAAGAGCTGAATTTTTTTAATTTTCAGTGTTGAGCCAGTGTCCTGTGGTCAGTGATTTGTGGGTAAGGTGGTGAATGAGCTATGTTGTGATTTAGTCAGTGTATTATATGAACTGAGTACGCTGTGATTTGTTTGTTTGTAGAAGGTTTTTTTTTTTGGCATTGAAAATGGCAATGATCTTTTTAATAAAGCTTTACAAATCCAACTCTTTCAGTGTGCTTTTTTTTTTTTTTGGTGATCTGAGGTGTACTGGTTTAAATATTTGCATTTACAATTTAACACTTAAAAAAAAAATTAATAGCAACACTTGTGCAATGATCAACTGAATCACATCATGGTGTAAGACGGGGGTTTACAAACTTGGTCCTGGAGGGCTGGTGTCCTGGAGAGTTAAGCTCCAACCCTAATCGAACACAGCTAATCAAAATCAAACCAGCTAATCAAACTCTTACTAAATAGAACGGGTGTCCAAACTCGATTGTGGAGAGCCAGTGTCCTGCTGGGTTTAGTTTACACTTGCTTTTAACACACCTGCCAAGAAGTTTCTAGTATATCTTGTAATGGCTTGATTAGCTGGTTCGGGTGTGTTTGGTTAGGGTTGGGGCTAAACTCTCCAGGACACCAGCCCTCCAGGACCGAGTTTGGACACCCCTGTACTAGAAAATTCCTCGCACGTGTTGAAGCTAAACTCAACAGGACGCCGACCGTTAAGGGCTGAGTTTGTACATCCTTGGTGTAAGATGTCATATTGAACACCATTTTTTTTGGTAATGTTTCCTGTGGCTTCTTTCATATACTACTTTCATTCGTGTTTGGTTTATGGTTCTTAACTCCAGTTAATATGCTAACAAGCTGATCTGGACCAGGTGTGTCAAGAGATCCAAAATAGACACGACAGCAGTCAACGTTTCCCGTGTTTTGTGAGCTAGAGTGATATCTTTTTCTCTTCTTTACGTATTATAAACCTAATTGTGTAGATAAAAATGAGTCCTCTGAGAACCACACTGTCTCAAAACCACGTTATTTTCTAATGCAGGTTTTGCTGGAGACATGTAAAACTCAAGTAGCCTACAT
The DNA here is from genome assembly GCF_903798145.1 of Danio aesculapii. Taxonomy (NCBI): domain Eukaryota; kingdom Metazoa; phylum Chordata; class Actinopteri; order Cypriniformes; family Danionidae; genus Danio; species Danio aesculapii. The sequence continues at coordinate 38,301,392 of NC_079439.1, forward strand.
CACTCTATTTACCAGTACGGTGCATAGCATGTAAAGAAAATGACGTATGTGTGCCTGTATGACTGAGCTGTAGATAATCCGATATATACTATATCATAAATTCCAAATATGCTCGGCCTAAATGGCATTTTGGTGTATTAAACATTGATAAACGACCTCGAAGCAAATGCGGTCTACGCAGACGGGGTCATTGCAGTTTTTCGCGTTTCCTACCCCTCCCCCATGCGACTTGCCGTAGCATCAGCGGTGTGTTCCATTTTAGATCACTTCATTTGAGACAACATGGCTGCTGCTGCAGGCCATTATTACGGCGACGGAGGCAGAGCAACAAAAAGACAAAAAACAGATAGTGACGGAATGGACACGGTACTTTGATTTCTTTCACTTTATTGAATTTGTCATGCATGGGGCTTTTAAAACTTTGTTTTCTTTCCGAAACGCGTTTTTTTCATTCAGTAGGCGATGCTACTTGCTAGCGTAGGCTTGAAGCTAACTCCAGTTTTTTTTAGTTTTGTGAAATAATGAGCTTACGTGGGTTTTGTCGAATAAATGAAGTATTAGCTATAATGTGAAATGTATAATTCGATCATCTAATGTAAGTTAGCGACTTATAAATCCTACCAATAGATCGACCAAGAGAGCTTTACTGAATGCTCATTCATTGTTCTGCTCAGTCCGCTCCGTCTTTGCTGTATACCGCTCACCCTATCTTGTAACAGACGTGCATTGTTTTAAATCAACGAAAAATGTCGTGGAGTGTTTGAAAACGTGAAAACAAGTGTTTCTTTTCGTCTTTTTAGTATATCGGTGTAAATTTTGCTAATTAGATAAAATTTTACTAGTCTGTATCTTCACTACCGTCTGCTTAATTTAACTAAACCGTTAACATTGTAAATTTAATGATTAAATTGATTGTGTGACTGTATTAGGCATACACAAGCATGCTAGCTTTATATCTTACTATCGTTTAATTTACTCTTTCTCTTGTCCCTTTGTGTGTGCAGGAGGGTTATAATGACCCGCACAAGACCTTGCCCTCGCTTGTAGTGCATGTGAGGGGGCTCATTGACGGCATTACCGAGGCTGACCTAGTGGAGGCGCTGCAGGAGTTTGGCACTATCAGGTGATGTGCCCTTGCTGCGCTTGTTTAACTTTTTAATTGAGGGGGAAAGATAATAATGTGCACCTTTTGTAAAGCTGCTTTGTAACAATATTTGTGAAAAGTGTTATAGTAGTAAACTTGGAAAAGAAATTGAATAAGTGTATTTGGGATCCATTTATATTAGAGAAGTGCATGTAAATCAGTAAATGTAGTCTTTAAAGACTCCCATTGTGACACAAAATTTTAAAAGCTTAATCCATATATTTTAATATATGTTAACATCAAAATCCAGTAGACTAAATTACTAATGGTTCCCAAAAGAATTGTAGTACAGTGTAATTTGGTATTAGAACATTCTCAAACTCAAACCTGGAGGGCTGCAGCTCTGCACAGTTTTGCTCCAACCCTGATCAAACACAGCTGATCCAAACAATGGTGTTCATAAAGCTGCGGTCACACTGGACTTTTCTCCCTATAGATTTCCATTCATACACACACGAATGCGTCAGACCGGAAACGCAAGTATGTGTGTCAAGTTTCGCAGTTGACTGCTTTGGAAAGTTCAAGCTTGGTGAACTCTGACCTGCAAATCGCATCACTTGACTGTGTGAGTCCAATTGAGGAACATAACAGGACCTCGCCGAACAGAAATTTTAAATATGGACCCATTGCTCGTTTTTTTTCCTTTTTTTTTAGTGTCTAATCATCTTTTCGCAGCGCCGTGCGACAGAATTTCTCATGCTCAAACTCTAGTGTGACCGTAGCTTTACTCTTGAACGCCTCAATTATTTTCATCAGCTTTGTTTGATTAGGGTTGGAGCAAAACTGCAGAGCTCTACCCCTCCAGGAATTGAATTGAGACCTGCGCTCTACATTGTGAATTACATTTCTAAATGTTTATAAAGATGGATGTTTCTAATAACTAGATAGGAGTGTGTTGTACAACAAGATATCCATATATTGTCAAGTTATGTTTATTTATATATAAATATAAACATAAGACAATATATGGACTAGTAAAAGGCAATCGGCAGCATAATAGTGTTGGGTTTATTTTCTAAGATACTTCATTTGACCCTTGTTTCTTTTCCCAAAAATTGACAGAAATTGAATGACATAATTTATCAAATGTTTGTATTTCTGTAAGAAGTTTCGGCTGTTTCTGCAGAATTCTAAAATATTCAGGGTATTTGTGGGGTCTTAATGTCTTAAATCTCAAAATCACAATTTTAGGCCTTAAAGTCTTAAATTTACTGAAATATTGTGTTGTAGGTCTTAAATAATTTTAAACGGGTCTTAATTTTACTTTGTTCACGTGTTGCTAGCCAAAGTGGCCAACACCCATCCAATCTCCAACAATCCATCTCAATAAAACTTTAAACTTTTTATTTAAAAAGGTAATTTAACTATTTACCATAATTACCTGAGGACACCAACCTGGACAGATGGTTGTGCATACATTTAGTTTATTATAACTTTTAAAGCATATGAAATTTTTTACAATTCCTTAGCGTTTAGCCTTTTATAAGTCTAAAATTTAATTCTTAATGTCTTAGTCATAAATTTAACTTGTGAAACCAGCAGAAACCCTGATATTGTTATTGACTGTATGCATGTTTTGTTTTCAGTTACGTTGTGTTGATGCCAAAGAAACGTCAGGCTCTGGTGGAGTTTGAGGACATGAACGGTGCCAGTAATGCAGTGACTTACGCTAACAATAATCAGATCTACATTGCTGGCCGGCCATCCTACATCAATTACTCCACCAGTCAGAAAATCTCTCGGCCCACTGATTCCGATGATACACGGAGCGTCAACAATGTGCTTCTCCTCACCATCATGAACCCCATCTACCCCATTACCACGGTAAGTTCTTTCATGCGGATTTATCAAGGAGTAGCTGAGTTTATCCTACTGCATTTCCGTATACTATTGCATTTGAACTCTTCTTTGTCTCTGCTTTGTTTATACTATATAATTTTCTGTTTCTAGGATGTTCTGTACACCATTTGTAATAATTGTGGACCCGTGCAAAGGATTGTGATTTTCAGGAAGAATGGAGTTCAAGCCATGGTCGAATATCCTTTATCAAAATGCTTTCAACCTGTTGTATGTATTTGTGATTTCTGCATCATGTTTGTCTTTTTATCAAAGCCAATGTAAACCCTGCCCATGTGTAGTTTCCCCTCCATGCTCTTGTTTACAATAGAAATATTGTTCTCCTTGACTCGGTCACATTTGACTCGGTCCAGAGTGCGCAGAGGGCCAAAGCGTCTCTAAATGGAGCAGACATCTACTCTGGCTGCTGCACCCTGAAAATTGAGTATGCCAAGGTTGGTACCCCATAACAATCACATGTATCAAATGGTTGTGTCTGCACAGTGCCTTTTGCAGGCATGATATGCAATTTAAATGTACTGACATTTTGTAGAAAATAAACCAGTTAAATTGTGCAGTGGTCTAAAACTCAATTCCTTGAGGGCCACAGCTCTGCACAGTTTAGTTCAAACCACCATCCAACTCACACCTGCTTGATTGTCTCTAGTAGTCTTGACGCCTTCATAGTTGGATCAGCTGTCTTTGATCAGGGTTTGAACAAAACTACGCAGAGCTGTGGCTCTCCAGGAATCGAGTTTGGGACCCATGATGTAAAGACTATATAAATGTATAATAGGTCCCTTCGTAGTTTTTTTTTTTTTTTTTTTTAATGAAGCAAAATGTTTATAGAGCCCTTATGAAACAGTTTCTTATTTTTGTTTAGCCAACACGTCTCAATGTCTTCAAAAATGATCAGGATACTTGGGACTACACCAACCCCAATCTCAGTGGCCAAGGTATGTTACAGCTCCTCCACTCATACCACGCCTTCTCACGTGACATTCTCGTGAAGTATGTGAAAAGTAAATATTTTCCCAAGAACGTACTTCTGTGACGCTGCTTTATTCTAGCACTCTTTCTCTTTGAATTATAATGCAAAAATATTTACACTATTTTGATTCTGTTATTGGAGACGCGTGGAAATAACATGCACATCTAAAGCATCAGCTATAAACATGAGTGGGGTATTGTGTCATACTGACTGAGTAGAAGCACACATGCTGAATATTCATATTGGGCATATTTACATGCACACCGAACGGATGGTAACTCTCAAAAAAATCAGCTCATTGAAATCCTGTAGTCTTGGTTCACATCCAAATCAATTCGTCAATGCTAGTAAACTGCATCTACAAGACTTGTTTAATAAAAATGTAATATTTATTAATAATTTAAGCTGATGGCAACTCAATACCCTTTTAAATTGTTTCTTTTCTGTGCACCGTGTTAGTCCCTTATTGTTATGAAGGAAAAATATTGGTACGCATTTGGCCACGTGTATTTGCTTATTAAAGCTACCATATGTAACGTTTGTAACTCTGGTTAATGAAACATGGCTTCATTTATATACTTAATGTTGCATACTACAGCATAAATCATGTTAAGAACATGCATGCAAAGGCACTCATTGACAAACACTTCTTATTGTGCATGTCACCTGTCTCGTGACCTGCGCATGTTTTTCAAGATATATATATATACACACCTTGAGGAACCAGGCACTCTTTTCTATCGTATTCACTGAGCATGACACTGCAATCTAGTACATTACATGATGGAGATTTGAGATAAGCTTGGAATTGGACAGAGGTGTTCGATCCTACTCCTGGAGGGCCATTCTCTTTCCAGAGTTTGGCTGTAAAACTTCTGAAAAACAGCTAGAAATCTCATTTGAGGTTAAATGCTGCCAGTAAAGGAAATTTAAAGAAATATTAGAGCAGGATAGATTATCAGCATTTTAATCTGCATTTGTCACCTACAAGATGGGGCTGTTGCTCAAATTAATAAAGTTTTTAAATTTGACAATACGCAGCATTAAGCTCTGTCCATTGGTTGCTTCCATCTTGTAAATGCTGTCAATTGTAGAATGTTATGCTGAGGTTAGAATTTATTTATTATTTCCTGTTGGTGGTGGGAAAAATATCTTCCTCGTCTTGTATGCAGCAATACAGTACATGAGATTGTCCTTCATGTAGGGCTGAGTGATTAATTGAATCCAGTTTATGCGTGTTACATAGTTTTGTCAGTAAAGCCTGTTCTATTAAACCTCCATCCAGCACATGCTTTTCAGATGGCGCAGAATTTACTACAGAGTCGTAGTTGACTGAAATCTATGCAAATCATGTTCAAATCAAGGTGGATCTTAACAAAAAATAATTAAATGGAGTAATGGAGGTTCATTGCAGTATTTGGAGTTTCGGAATGAGAGCACCCGCTGGTCTTTGTAGGAGATTTCATAGGATTGTGCTTTCCTGACAAGGTGTGCATGACAATCGCAGTTTCCTTAATCACGTTTGTGGTTTCATCTTGATAATCACCCAGCCTCATCTCCAAGGGCCTGAGGCCGAACACCATTTGTTAGACTTAAACTTGAGAACTTAAAGCTGTAAAGCCAGGCTGTTTATTTAGAGCAGTCAGGCTGATTTTTGTGAACATTAAGATCACAGTAGTCCAGGCAATTTTTACGGAGAAAGACCGTACTGTTGTCGTATGCTGCATTCAAAATGTTTTGAAGGCATTTTCGTTTGTCTTAAGAGAGTTTATAGAAATGCTCTGCTTTGTAGCAACAGGTTCACATTTTAACATGGTTGTAATTCGTTCACCATGTGTTTTTGCTCAAGTGGTCAAACTACCAGAGCTGTCAACCTCCTGAGGTCCAGCAGTTCATATTCAGTGTTTTGCAATTTTTACTTATGTCTATGTATCGAGTCTTTTGGGGTAAAATTGCATTAAGATAACATGGAACTAGTGTTAAGCACATTTTAAATCCAACAAAACATATCCATGTGCTTTTAAGCTTCTTTGCAAGAACACACTCGCAGCACTTCAACAGGCCACATGGAACAGCGAAATGGAGCTCACAACTTTTAAGCACTTCAGAGGCGGCATTTTCACTCATATCGAGTCACATGGATAGAAAAACACTCAAGATATCCTTCCACTCAGCTAACATCTCCATTCTCTGCAAAGGTGGTGGACATCTGTCTGAATTAATGACACATTTTAGGGGCATGGGTCTAATCTGTTTGGATAACACATAAAAGCCAATCACAGAAGACCTTCGCACATCAACATCGACCAATCAAGCAGCAGACACACGAAGGGAAGTGGGACAGATACACAGATTGGCAGAGAAGAATAACACTATTTTGCCTAATATCGTCATGTTTCTGGGGTTTTTGGGCTACTTTTGCTCTAGCTTCTCTTCTCTTTCCTGAGAACATCATGCAAACATGCTGAATCAACATGAGTGGCAACACACCACATCAGGATTGCCATTACACAAGTTCCATGATCAGAGATCGCCATGACAACATGCCAAGCTGACATTGCCATGACAACACACCACCAAACATTGTTTGACATTTAATGCAGAGAGCAGCAAGTCGACATTACCATCACGACACAAGACAAGATTGCTCCAACACAGCGACGGTGGTTTTGTTGCGCACAACTTGACATCGTCACTACTGACCTGGCCAAGAGCAGACATTTGTCTATACATACTGAACAGAGATGACATCAACACCGACACATCCTAAAGTGCATGATCACAGGCCACATGCTCTGACATCAATGTGTGATCGCCACAAACACATGCTTCGCCATCTTGCTAACAGTAGTGAAATGCACCAGACAAGACTATGCGAAAACACACCGTCGTAACACATGGGGAAGGATCAACCTCAGCGGCCCACCAATCAATCACACAGACAGATCCTCTCTCTGCCTCCCCAAGCCATGTCTCTCTGTGGACTGAAGTTCTTTCTCTCTTTCTCTCTGTCATTTCTCCATCCCTCCTCCTCCTCTTTCCTCCTCTCTGTGTTGAATCTGTTTAATTCAATGGGCACGGCTGACCGTGTTCTGATCCCTGTGTTACGCCTCCTGTGTGACGCAGGTGTGGATTAGTCTGACCGCTGCGGTGTCGTCTCTCTTCTAAACTCGACGCTGTCTGCTGTCTGCTATCCACCTTTGCTACTACGGTAAGCACAGATGTGTCTGGAGCTCACCAAAAGCCCATGAAGTGGACTGGAGGAATTTCCTAAAGAACTGAATGAAAATGAAATCATCAGGAGAAGGGCGACTGGTAAAGAATATCACACCTCCACCATGGTGCCTGCTGCATTGTATTTTTTTTTTAATGGCAGTGTAATACCCTGCTCATTTAAGCTGGTCATTCTAGCTGATTCATCAACAATTTGGTTAAATAATTTCACACTTCTGTAAGCAAAAATCCTGTTCTCCTGTTTTCTATTTGACCTGATAGTGGATATGCAGCTGTAATTTATTTTCTTTCAGGCTGTTCGAGTCTGGTTGATTGTTGCATAAATGACAAATATTTATAATGTTGTCTTTCAGCTTTAGCAGGTAGCAAGTTCTTTGTTCAGTATGTCTTAAATCAGTGACTTTACTCTGTTTTCACTTGATATTCCTGTATAAAATAACTAGGAATATGTATTGTTAGGAATCTCTGCTTTCCCTTTTTCAGACGTATGAAATTTTTGACATTTATTGGGTAAATCGTTTGTTTTAATCTCGCAGTAACATGAAGTCGTTTTAACTGTATCTAGAACCAGGCATCATGTCTGAAGTGTTTTTTCCCCTGCCCAATTTGACCTCTTCTTTTGTAGCATAGATCTCTCAAAGATCAACAAAACATATCATCTAAACCTGATCTTGATAAATGCACATTTAGTTTTGAAAGCATGGTTGTTTAATCGTGTATATATTTTCTACTTTATTTTGTTCTGATTGTTGTGTATACCTGTCTGTGCAGATGCCGACGCAGACGGCAATTGGAACAATTCACAAGGTGTGTGTTGGTTGTGAGGTCAAAGTGTATGAAATTTAAATTAAGCAATATTTCTTTCTGGTTGACCTGATACATCATTCAGAATCTCCATTATGGTTTGTAGTTTAGCAACCACTTAGTAGTCTTAACACCTAAAACATAACTGCATGGCACTCACTGAGTTGCACAGCCCTTCCTTCCCTTTTTTGTGTGTGTTTTTATGTTCACACATTTGAGAATGTATTGTCATCGTCTTTCTCTCAGATCCTAATGCTAACCCGAACAAGCGGCAGAGGCAGCCTGCTCTCCTGGGGGATCATCCACCTGAATATGGTCAGTCTCGTGTACACAAACAAATGTCGACCATCCTAATAACGCGTTAAAACATGCTAGTTGCCATAATATATTGGCAACTTTTTAAAAACATATTAATGTCTCAAAGCTAGCAAGATGAATGGTAGCGACTTGTGAAAATATGCGATCAACAAGGTGTTTAGACATGACAGCAGTGTGTTTTATTGCTAAAATAAGTTCGAACATGCTAGGAATGTGCCATTCCCTTGAGCTTTGTTTTTTTTTGTTAAGTGTAATTCTGAAACCTCTCTGTTTAGGTGGTCCTCAGGGTGGCTACGGTCACTATGATGACACCTATGGACCACCACCTCCACCCCCTCATTATGAGGGCCGGCGTATGGGGCCTCCAATTGGTCGTGGTCGTGGTGTACCCCGCTACGGTGGGGCACAGTATGGACACGGGCCGCCTCCCCCGGACTACAATGCCCATGCTGATTCTCCTGTGGTCATGGTGTACGGCCTGGACCCCGTCAAGATCAATGCAGACAGAGTCTTCAACATATTCTGTCTGTACGGCAATGTGGAAAGGGTATGTGTGAGATTTTTGGGTGTGTGTTATTCATGATCTTTTGTTGAATAAATTCTAGCACTAATGGGATAATCTATCAAAGGGAAATGCATTTATGTGCACTTAAGTGTCGTTCCAAACCTTTGAGGGTTTTATTAGGCATTTCTCAGTGTTTTTAGGTTCAACAATAGTAGTAAACACTTATCGCTTATGGCCCGTTTCCACTAAGTGGTACGGTACAGGTCGGTATGGAGTCTAGTGACCCTTGTGTGTAAACCAGTAGCATGCAGCTGTGCATCTAGCTCCGCCTTTTGGTACCCTTTTGTCGTGCTAGGTACCCTTTCGAAAGGGTACCCAAAAAGTGGGACGGTTCACTTTTTGGTACCTTTTGACAGCCATAAAGGCGTACCAAACCATACTACTATGTGAAAACGGGCCATTGTTTTATCCTTTAAACTAATAATAGTGAGGTGATGCGAAATCTTGTGGTGAGCTTGTCTTCAGAGCTTTATTGCAGCACATTATCTGTTAATTGTCATAATTAAGCAGAAGTTCAGTTTCTGCATGCATTTGTTTTTCATTTAAATCTATTTTAAGATTAATTTGACTGCGGATAAATTTGGGGTCTGATAATCTTTTATAAATTAGTGCACATTAAATATTTCTTATGTTAAATGTTTTTCCTAAAACATTTTTGTAGAAAACCTTCTCCTTTTCTCTCTTTTTTTGGGTAGAAAGTTGGTTAAAATATTTTGTAACATTTTTAATGTTTTTTTTTTTTTTTTTTCATTTAGGTGAAATTTATGAAGAGTAAACCAGGCGCTGCGATGGTGGAGATGGGAGACTGTTATGCAGTGGATCGAGCCATTTCTCACCTTAACAACACCATGCTCTTTGGACAAAAACTCAATGTTTGGTGTGTAGAGTATTATTTTCTGCATTTTAAAATTTTTATTTTATTTTATTTTTTTCAAATATATTTTTTTTAATATTTTTAGTGCAAAAACATGTCAGAAAATTACATCGAGTAGAAAAACAATATCTGTCGTACATGTAATTTGAGTTTTGAGTTCTGAAATAAAAATAAAATAAAATAAAAGTAAATAAAATTAAATTGTAATTAAATAAGCAACAAATAAATAATAATAACACTAATAATGACAAAAAATACAATATTATATTGCAGAAGGGCATATTACATTTCTTTTGTCCACAGACAAGCTTTTAGTCTTAGAGACTTAACGGTTCCTAGATAATCAAGGAAAGGGTTCCATGTCCGATACAATAGAAAAGTTTTGTTCTTCATAGCTGTGGAGAGAGCCTCAAGTGGGATTATGCTGCAGTCTGCGAGCAGCCATTGATTTAAACTGGGTGGTTCTTCATTAATCCTCTTTACAAGGATCCATTTCCGAGCAAAGTAAACCAAAATATGTAGTAGGTCTCTGTTCTGAAAATTATAAGAGGCCCTTTGAGGCCCAGTAAGCAAGTCTTTGCACCCAAACGAAATGTACATTTAAAGATGGCGCCGAGCTGCAGTCTAATCAAGTCCCAAAACTGCTGTGTAAAAGGACAGCTCCACATACAATGATGGAAGGTTCTAATGTCTACTTTACATTTCACACACAGCTCAGACAGACCTGGATTCTTTTGTCTGACCTCAGGTGTAATAAAGTCTATGTAAAATTTGAAATTGTCTTTCCCAAGCAAAATTTGAGGCTAACACACCATGAGGGTTGCTACATAGATCCAACCAGGGATCCTTGTCAATTGCACTACCCAGATCAGCTTCCCATTTACACTTGAGTTAAGGTTCTCAGTTTTTATATTACAAAGGATGTTATAGACATGTGTGATACATTTGACCTGCTTATCAATGGCAAGAAGTGATTCTACTGGGGAAATACCAAGTCCTCCTGGGTAATCTCTATAGTTTGTTAAAATAAAATTTCGAACCTGTGTGAGAATCATACCATCCTGAATAACATCACCCACCACTTTAATGCCCTTATCAATCCAGTCTTCCAGCCCAGCTCTAAGGCCTGGTGGGAAATCTGGATTTTCCGTGATGAGTTGTGCAATGTTTGGATCAGACGTAAAGACAGAAATTTGAAAACAGCCATTCAGAAGCACACAATATGCACTCACTCACAAAATCTAATTATAATCTAATTAATACATATTAAACCTCTTTAACATTATTAAATGTACATGCTGAATCACTGATATGTGTTGGCTTGCTCTGAGTCACAATGTTTTAAAGTTTATTTTATTTTCAAGATCTGAGGTGAACTATCTGCTGCTGCTTTCAGTAGTATGGCAATAAATGTCATGTAAAATGGCATTCAAACTCACATTTTAAGCCTTTAACATTGGATAAAGCACATGAGGTGTACCTGAGGTGATTACAGTTTATCGTGTTTTTCAGCTGCAAGAATTACAATATAAATTTCAGGTGTTGGTTAGAACAAAAACTCCTTTTAATATGGAGAATATTCTTTCTATCACGTACCGTTGCTTTTATATAGAACAGGATTTAAATCTGCCTTTAGGCTTGAAGCTCGATTTGTTTTGATCCATGTAATACCTAGTTCAACCACTGGGTGTCAAACTTACAAACTGCACCTTTAAATAAATAAATGTAAAAATTATAATGTAAGATCAACTTTTTCATTTTAAAGTTTTGTAAACATGCCTAATTTACCATTTTTGTCAAAGAAAATTTTGTTTGTCTGTAAAAGCGCCATCAGGTGTTTCTCTAAAGAGCTGCAGGTCAGATTTTCCACCACAGAATGAATGCTTGTTTTCTGAAAGCGATTATTATTTTTGCAAAAAAAATTCTGACTTTATTTAGTTTCAGTTAGTTTTTCATTTATTGTGAATTTTTCTTTTTATTTCACTTAAAAATATTTGTTGACCAATAGTTTTAGTCATAGTTTTAGTTTTTCTTTATAAAAATTACCTTATTATATACAGATTTTATCAGTGTGATACACAGTTCTCAGCACATATAAGTACACTCCTCACAAATCTATCTTTTAAATTCAGATTTTAATAGGAAGCTATACAATATTATATGTTATATGTGCATATACATTAGATTAGTCAGCAATAAAGCCCAATCTGGAGCTTATCTAACAACGTGAATTATCAGGCCCCCTGTTTTTTTTTTTTCCCTATTTTTGTTAACGGAAAGAAGATTTTTATAACACATTTCTAAACAGAATAGTTTTAATAACTCATTTCTAATAACATATAGACACTTCTATACAGCTTACAGTGACTTTCAAAGGCTTAACTAGGCAGGTTAGGAAATAAAATAAAACAAATAAGACTTTCTCCAGAAGAAAAACTGTTATCAGGCATACTGTGAAAATTTCCTTGCTCTGTTAAACATCATTTGGGAAATAATTAAAAAAGAAAAAAAAATTCAAAAGGAGGGCAAATAATTCTGACTTCAACTGTAACTTACGATAACAGTTCAAAACTAGTACACCCAAATTTATATGAAAAATATTAAAAACTAAATTTTAAAAAATCAAGAAAAAAATGAAAAATTTAGTTGAAATTTTGTAGGTTTTTATTTTTTTTGCAATATTTTGCTTGAATTTAATTGTATAATCTTTCAATTTTTAAATATATTTGATGACTAAATATTATTTGAATAAATATATCTGTTTAATAAATTTGTTTTGTTGAAATGCATCAAAATACATTGCCTATATTCACTGAGAAATGGAATAAAATAATCATTTTTAAAATGGGCTGTACTCAATTATGCTGAGCGCTGTATATGTAGATATTTTCTGAAATCAAATTTCATGACTAATTTGTTTTATGTTTCTGTGTGTGTGAGGTCTGGGAGGCTCTGGTCACTCTATTCTTCTTCCCTGTCTGTGTCCTAATGGCATGGATTGCTGACCGGCGCCTGCTCTTTTACAAGTACTTGAACAAGCGCTACCGTACAGATAAACGGCATGGTATCATTGTGGAGATGGAAGGGGAGCTGGCACCCAGAGGCATTGATGCGATTATGGGAGAAAAATATCAAAAACAACACCCCAGTGTTGATATGGAGAAAAATAAAGAACCTGAACAGGACAGAGAGGAGGTGAGAGGGCAGAATAAAACAGATCTTAACAGAATAGTTCACATAAAAATGAAAATTTGCTGTTAACTTACACAACCTTAGTTGAGTTAATGTTCTGGTAGCATTTATCAAACAGCAATTAAATAAAATCAGGGTTCTGGAGAAAGATCCTGCATGGCCAGAGGATGAATTAATGGCATTTTAAAATTTTTGGGGGTTGAACTATACTGTTAATGACACATGTTGTCTATGAATAGCATTGTGGTAAATGTTCTTGTCAAAGTTAAACTATAAATTATTATTAGACTATTATTATTATTATTATGTAGGATTATTTGACAATAAATACTGGAGTGATGATTCTGAAAATTTAGCCTTCACTCTCAGAAATAAAGGTACGTGAGCTGTCACTGGGGTGGTACCTTTTCAAAAGGTACAAATTTGTACTTGAAGGGTCTATATTGGTAACTCAACAGTTTATATGAGCACCTAAAAATTTTAGGAAGAACACTTTTGTGCTTTTTAGGTACTAATATGTACCCTTAAGGTATGAAAATGAACCTTTTAGGTACAAATTTGTTCCTTTGTAAAGGTACCACCCCAGTGACAGCTCCCGTACCTTTATTTCTAAGAGTGTTCTCATCACAGAAATAGATAACATTTGTCAGGTTTTTGTCCTCAAACAGCTTTTTGTTTACTAGTTTCTTACACATTTCATTCAAAGCCCTTTGTTTTGGTTTTCTCTCAATTTTGACAGTTGTGGCTTTGAAATAATCATTCTTCATAGTGATCTGGAACTGTAATGCAATCAGGAACTGCTGGAAATTCTTTAGATCTGCATTTATATGAAAATAATTGCAAATCTTTAAATGTTCATCTGCCAATCAACATCAAACATTTAACAGTTCTGTAGTATAAACTAATTCATTAAATGTATTTATTTATTTCTCTATGTTAGGAATTTTACTGTATTTAGAATTTTTGAATTAATGCAGCCTTGCTGAATATACAGGATTTATTTTAAAAACATACAAATTTAACCGACCCCCGAATTTTGATTTGGAGTGTAATTATCAGATCATTAAACTCAGTCAATACCTCATGTTCATTTATTTATTTATTCATTTATTTCCTAATTAACCACAGTGTAAGTGTGTCTGTCAATCATTTAAAAATTAAAAATACAGTGATACAAGACTTGATCTCCTTACCAGAGTATTTTTATGATTTTGATAATATGATATTGATAAAAAAGTGGAACAAAACATTGAAATGAAACACCACCTGTGGTTGTAGGTGATCCGCATACTTAAAGACCTGAGAGAGAAGCATCCTGACAAAGACCTGGATCAGCTGATTGAGATGGCCAACTATGCCAGCATGCAGAAACAACGCAAGAGCCGGGCCTTTTACCGGGTACAGGTTACACGCATGATGATCGGTGCCGGGAACATCCTGAAGAAACATGCCGCAGCTGAACAAGCGAAGAGATTGGCTGGAGATACGGCTGGGAATGACCTGGCCACCTGTTCTCATATCAGCTTTGAGCAGGCGCAGTACCAGTGCACTGAGAACTGTGGCAGCGTGAGTCTGTGGGTCTGTTTACGGGGAGGAACCGGCACCAGAACCTTCCACGTTGATTACAAGACTGAGAATGGCTCCGCCAACTCTGGGGCCGATTTTGAAAATTGTGAAGGAACAATCATATTTCAGCCTGGAGAGACCGCAAAGATAAAGGTGAGGGATTAACAAAGTGGTGATGAACATTAGTGCGTATATACAGGGGTGATTCAACACTGTAAAGAGAGATAAGTTGACTTTACTTCAGAAAAGTGGGTAAACCCGTTGTCCTTAAAATGATTAAGTTAATTAACCATGTGCATAATTATAAAACGTAAAGTAAAATTAACAGTTCTCAGTTACAATGGTTTTACTCCCTATTTTAAGTAATGTCAGCTTGTCGTTTTTAAGGGGGGTCCGGAGTGTATTTTAAGGCTTGGTTGTGTTTAAAAGATGCAAAGCAATGTGTGCTCATGCTTCATTTGTAAAAGAAACAAGTTATTTTTTCATATATCTTACTTTGATTATATACTTGATAATATACTGCTACTCAGCTAACATGAAAACGACTATCATATTTGCTAGTTCCTAGTAATGTGCTGTGATTTGTGGAACGGCTCCACGTCTCCACGGCACCACGTCCCTACAAGCAGCACATCCTTTTGCACTGTGTAAATACTGTCAGTCAGTGTAGCTGTTAGCCATATCAGTTTGTGCCTGAATCAGACATAAAGTGAAACATTTCTAATCATAATAGTTTTAATAACTCATTTCTAATAACTGATTTATTTTATCTTTGTCATGATGACAGTAAATAATATTTGACTAGATATAGACACTTCTATACAGCTTAAAGTGACATTTAAAGGCTTAACTTAATTAGGTTAACTTGGCAGGTTAGAGTAATTAGGCAAGTTATTGTATAATGATGGTTTGTTCTGTAGACTATTGAAAAAATATATAGCTTAAAGGGGCTAATGATGTTGACCTTAAAATGGTTTTTAAAAAAATTTAAAACTGCTTTTATTCTAGCTGAAATAAAACAAATAAGACTTAAGAAAAATATTATGACATACTGTGGAAATTTCCTTGCTGTTAAACATCATTTGGTAAATATATAAAAAAGAAAAAAATATCAAAGGAGGGCTAAAAATTCTGACTTCAACTGTATATTCGGAATAAGCATGGGTAAATAATATGAAATGTTCACATATCTTTTGTGAGTTCATTATTCGAGATGTAGAACACAGGGAAAGTGGCTGCATAGAGAGACATTGCAGCGCTGCTGAAGACTGTGGGTGTTTACAGCGGTTTGACGGATAAATATGAATTTGTAGCTAAATTGTTAGCAGTGCCACACAGCATTTCCCGTTGTTTACATTCTTGCTACAACATTTAATTCAACCGTTGATGCTAGAAACTGTGTCTGTAGTTCACAAATCAATTTTAACAAATAAAAACACTTAACAGTTTGTGGCTCACAATCCACAACTTCTATTATGGTTGGAGCGGCTCCTTCTTTGAGGAGTTTTCAGCCAAATCCAGCACTGAACTGGGAGAGATTCTGGAAGCTGTCCTTTGTCAAATGCTAGCTATATGTTTTTTATAAATCTGGAGCAAAATTAAAATTTTATTGTATGCGTTTCTCATATTGAGCTGTGTCCTTTGGAAGCAGAAACAGAACAAGCTCTGTGGAAAAAGCTGCATTTGTACAACATTTTAGCTTTCTCTGGTAAAACATTACAGCATTAATGCGCGTAACCTGAAGCGTTTGTGATCTCACCAACCCGGATGTATTTTTTGTAGTCCCCAAACTTTGTTCGCTGTAGGCTTTGCTAAGGTACAGCGAACAACTCTGTAAAAGCCAATGTCTACCTGGCTTTGCATTGAACTTTGAGTGTATTACATTCAGAGATGTTGTTTATGTTCACACAGCTACATTACACATCAACTAAAGTAGGGGAAAATAATTTTTCATTAATAGAATACAACTGTTCATTTATTTAAAACATGTTACATTTTAATAAATCAGCGCGTGCCAAACTCAAGTTGCTTCCTTTTTTACTTTTAATAAAAAATATAAATATATATTATTGTATTGTATCATTATAGTGAATTCCTTTACATAAAGTCAATATTGTTACTCTACGTTAGTAACAGAGAGCATATGCCACTAATGAAACCATGTATAAAAGACTTATCATTACTATTACCATTAGTAATAATTCATATTACAGTGATTTCTGAAGGATCATGTGACTCTGAAGACTGCAGTAATGAAGCAGGAAATTCATCATTAAAATCACTGGAATAATTGATTAAATTAAATTATAAACTACTTTTGAACAGTTATTTTTATTTTACAAATTGTACTGTATTTTTGATTAAATAAATGCAGCCTTGGTGAGCAGGAGAAGCTTATTTTAAAACCTTTAAAAATCCTACTGACCTCAAACTTTTGACCGGTAGTGAATAAACATACTGTATATACACAAATACATTCAGTCCACGCATGTATATCTATATACATACATACATAAAAATAATAAATTAACCTCATCAAGAAAATAAATAAATAGAATAAGTATAAGATAAAAGGTTGGCAAACATATTCTCACGATGATGCATAGCCTCTAGTATTATGTAAATGTTAAATGATGAATAATTATATTGTCGTTGTGGAGAAAGCCAGCCATTACTTCATTTTTTTCAAAGATCTCTATTTATCTCTATTCTTAAGTTGGTGGGTCTTCTTTTTACCATTTTCATGTTAAAGCTTTTTTTTTTTGTCCAATAAGTTTTATTTGGTCCTTGAATATAGTAGAAAGTAGAAAGAGCCCCAAATCTTTTAAATTTGTCCAATGTTGCCTTTTAAAATATATCTGGTTCACTCCAAGTGCAGAGTAGATATCAAATCTTCAACCATAGTTTAGCAGTTGGAGGATAAACATTATTCCAGAACAATAATAGCAGCTTTTTGGCTGTTATCAAACAAAATGTAAGGAATTTCTCTTGTGCACTGCTCAATAAATATGTATAATCAGATTGTTCTAATGTAAAAAGCATTCTTATGTAATGTTATAGCATTTTTAATAAATACCTTTTTTTAAACACTTTTATTTTTTAGAAACAACAAGACAACAAGATTTTCAGTTTTTTTTCAGAAAGGATTGTATTATATCCTATTGTAATAAAATATTGTGGTTTATGACAAACTAAATAGGCTGGAAAAAGCTGAGAAAAATTAGCTTAAACTAAATATACCTGCAATTATTACATCATCAATGTGTGTGTTTGTATTCGTTTGATAGGTGGGCATTATTGACGATGATGTGTTTGAGGAAGATGAACACTTCTTTGTTCGTCTCTCGAATCTGCGAGAGGGAGAGGGTGGGACCAACAGTGACGGTGCCCGGCTGGTTGAACCTTCAGTTACTACGGTAACCATTCTGGACGATGACCATGCTGGAGTTTTTGCCTTTGGTCACGGGAGCTCTGTGTGGGTGAATGTTCAGGTGTGGTGGAGGTGCCGGTGAACCGGACGTCAGGTGTGCGCGGGACTGTAATGATTCCCTATCACACAGAGGACGGCTCTGCACGACAGGGGGTTGATTATGAGCAAATACAAGGAGAGTTGGAGTTCACCAATGAGCAGACAAGGTAAAACTACACACTAGAACATTCAATTCAAACTTTTATTTTTAAATCAAAACCTTTTTTTTAACTCTACACTCATGCAAGCAGATTCTCTTCACCTTCACCTATTCTCAACTGGTAATATTCACACGCTGTTTGAATTAATGTAAAATTTAGGGACTTACATGAGTTGATGTGTGTTATATTGATGATAGAGCATCTTTAATATCTCAGTAGGTAATAGCTTTTATTTAATATTAAATTATGTCAGACTATGGACCATTTTAAAATTTGTTATTTTATAAATTATTTTCTATTATTATCAATGATGTGCCAAACAATTCCTATGATTTCTTAATAAATTTTTCATTGTAGATATTAAATCCAGTGTTTACAGATGCATCATTAAAATCCAAACGTTGTGCTTGTTAACATTATTTAATGCACTTTTAGCAAAGACTAAAAATCACTGATGTATTTTCATTGATTAGTGTTAATTTAATGTTTCATTGATTAAAATGATTAAATATTGTAATAAATGTATTGTGCATTACATCTTCATGTTAGTAAATACTTGAACTAATATAACCTCATTGTAAAAAGTAAAAAAATCTGTATTATTTCTGGATTCTGCCACCTCTCGTTTGTACCACTAGATGTCTCTTTCTTCACAGTAGTAGGCAGATTCTGAAAAGTCATGTTTGTTCAGCATATCATTTCTGAGGCTCAATCTGTTACTCTGTCTGTTGGTCAGTTCAGAGTTACTGTCAGTCTGAGCATGCTAAAGGTTCACCATGACACCACCTGCATTATTCATTCATTCATTTTCTTTTCAGCTTAGTCCCTTTATTAATTTGGGGGTCGCTACAGCGGAATGAACCGACAACTTAAACAGCTTTGTTTTACGCAGCGGATAACCTTCCAGCTGCAACCCATCACTGGGAAATACCTGCCATTATTTATATATATATATATATATATATATTTAAAACAAGTATGCTTTCTAAAATTAACATAATTTTATACTTAAAGCTATACTAATAAGTGTACTTAAAGTTTAAACAATATTTGAACATATTCTTTGCACCGGAAGCATACTAATATCAAGGTACAATTTGTAGTGTATTGCTCAAGTAAGAGTATATAGTTGTTGTTGTTGAGTCGTTGTTGCAGTATGTGTAAAATGTGTTTTAGTCAAAATATCTGTTACTACAGGTGGTTTGTATAGCACACTCACCACTTTGTATCACTCTCAACAGTTTAAATAAGTAAATAAATAAATAAGTATAAAATAAAATCTGAGATGTTCCTGGTTGCAGTAGGTATTGTGAATGAGTTTTAGAGGGGATTGGAATTGATTTGTCTCAAACCTGGGGGAAAAAGTCTGATATTATTCAGTCTGACAGACCGGGGTTGATTTTTGAGTACCGTCTATATGAAAGTACACTTTGAAGTACAGTATACTCAGAAATGTTCTAGTTTTTCAAGTTTTTATATTGCAAGTAAACTACCTGAAGACCTGTTTCCTATAATATACGTGTGTAAAACTTCTACAGCTAGTAGCCAAGTGTACTTAGAATGCTTAATTTGATTTTAAAGAGATATTTCACCCAAAAATTTAAATTCCTCACTATTTAATCACCAGATTGTTTTAACCGTTATGAGTTTCTTTCTTCTGTTAAGCACTAGGATTAGATATTATGAAGATTGTTGGAAAAAAGCAGCTGTTGACATCAATAGCAGCAACAAAAAATACTATGGACGTCAATTTTATTCCCAACATTCTTTAGAATATCATCCCTTCAGCAGAAGCAGATAAACTCAAACATGTTTGGAGCAAGTGGAGGATGAGTAAATACGTATATCTTGATCAAAAGATTCAGTTGAAATACAGTTAAACTTAAGAAAAGGCCAATTATATTTAGAATTTGGGGCATCACGGTGGCGCAGTGAGTAGCACAATCGCCTCACAGCAAGAAGGTCGCTGGTTCTAGCCTCGGCTGGGTAAGTTGGCATTTCTGTGTGGAGTTTGCATTGTCTCCTCGTATTGGTGTGGTTTTCCTCCAAGTGCTCCAGTTTCCCCTATAAGTCCAAGACATGTGGTACAGGTGAATTGGGTAGGCTATATTGTCGTAGTGTATGAGTGAGTATGGATGGTTCCCAGTGATGGGTTGCAGTGATGGGAAGGGCATCTGCTGCATAAAACATATGCTGGATAAGTTGGCGGTTCATTCTGCTGTGGCGATCCCAGATAATAAGGGACTATGCCGAAAAGAAAATGAATGAATGAATGAATATTTAGGATTTTTCTGTCTGTATAAGTCATGTATTTAAAAGTAATATTTGACATATTTATGAAAAGTACATAAAACCTAGACTGAACGTATATTTTCTTATTTTAAGTTGAAAAGACTCATAGTAATCGCATAAGATTCTCTTTTTTCTAAAGGTATCTGTATATTCTCATAGAAATCTGTGCTGTCTAGTGGGCAGTGAAGCTTTCAGAGAGCCTTTTATTGTTAAACAAACTAGATAAATCTTAAATCTTCAATGCAGCACTGGTTTGTGAAAAGGAGAGCTTGTACACAACTGAACGCCCGTCTCAGTTCTTCAGTGTGTGATTGAATTATTTATTAGACTGGTGTGTTAAAGTATAATGTAGGCCTAACTCTGATGTGATTTAAATGCTGAGGTCTGCTTTAATATTTCAGAGGTAAAGCCAAGAGGAAATGATGATTTGTCCTTTGCTCTTTGTGTCCACAGTAAGACACTTCAGGTGCGCATCATTAACATGCCGGAATATGAGAAGCG
This sequence comes from Danio aesculapii, assembly GCF_903798145.1. Lineage (NCBI taxonomy): Eukaryota > Metazoa > Chordata > Actinopteri > Cypriniformes > Danionidae > Danio > Danio aesculapii. The sequence continues at coordinate 38,322,339 of NC_079439.1, forward strand.
AGAGAATTTCTACATTGTCCTTGACGAGCCCCAATGGCTCAAGAGAGGCATCTCAGGTGGGTGTGTGTGTGTGTGTGTGTGTGTGTGTGTGTGTGTGCACCTATTCTTATTAATCATCACTGTTACCGTTTTTTTTTCTTTGTTCAAGTGGTTTCAATGATTGCTGGTCTATTTTTAATGTGTTATGGTTACCGAGATCCAGTAGCCCTACTGGTCACCTCTCTGATACACACATACACATTTCTATGACCAGTGTCCAATTTCAGATCAATAGCAACAGCACATCAGGGGGACAAAACTAGACATGCGTCACTCACAGTAACTAGATCCAACTCACGCACACACACTTCAACCTCACATTTGTGGGTTTGTGTACGTAATATGAGCTGATGTGTGTGAAGAAAATTGATTGTTAGAGAGAATTAACACCAGGTTCATTAGTGAGCTATTAGCTACTTTCATAACCATTAACCAAGCACTGTGATGGATGGATAGATGGATGGATATGACTTTCTTTACATTAAAATAAATTATTCCATCATGTGATTTTAAACCTACAAACCTATAAAGAAAATATCCAGAAAACTAATTGAAAACAACATGAAGCAATGATTGTAAAAAAAAAATCCATTTGAATCAAGCGATGTCACTTTATATGATAAACCATCAAATAAACCAGCAAATTTTAATTATGCGTTTTATTCACTTATAAATACTAAAAAATATATATTTTGCAATATTACTGTATTTTTATCAAAATAAATGCAGCCATGATTGGCGTAATAAACTTGATTGATTGATTGATTGATTGAGTGGTTCATTGAGCAGTTCATTGATTGATTTATTTTCACTGACATGCTGCAAGTAGATCTGCTGTTGAACCAGGGTAAGCCATACTATTTTTACATATTTGTGTGTTGGACTAATATATATATATATATATATATATAATATATATATATATATATATATATATATATATATATATATATATATATATATATTAAAATATATAAATATTGCCTTCAGAAACTGCCTAAATCCTTCATGGCATGATTCACAAGGTACTGAAAATATTGCTCAGAGAATTTGGTCATACTGACATGATAGCATCACGTAGTTGCTGCAGATTTGTCGGCTGCACATCCTGATTTGAATCTTCCAGTTCCACCACATGCCAAAGGTGCTCTATTGGACTGAGTTCTGGTGACTGTGGAGTCTATTTGAGCACAGGGAACTCATTGTCATGTTCAAGAAACCAGTCTGAGATGACTTCACGCTTTATGTCATGGCCTGTTATCCTGCTGGAGGTAGCCATCAGAAGATGGATACACTGTGGTCATAAAGGATGGACATGGTCAGCAACAATACTCAGGTAGACTGTTGCGTTGACATGATGCTCAATTGGTTCTAATGGGCCCAAAGTGTGCTGAGAAAATGTCCCCCACACCATTACACCACCACCATCCTGAACCGCTGATACAAGGCAGCATGGATCCATGCTTTAATCTCCATCTGAATGCCGCTGCAAATCGAGACTCATCAGAGGCAACATTTTACCAATCTTCTATTGTCCAAATTTGGTGAGCCTGTGGAATTGTAGCTTCAGTTTCCTCTTCTTAGTCAACAGGAGTGGCACCCGGTATGGTGTTCTGCTGCTGTCAGCCCATCTGCCTCAAGGTTGACGTGTGTACATTCAGAGATGCTCTTCTGCATACCTCGGTTGTATCGAGTGGTTA